>NW_028288980.1:600000-867869 GCF_059628265.1 Tinamus guttatus
CGCGAGGTGGGCAGCAGCAGCCAGGCTGCCTGCAGCAGGTGCCGGAACCAGCGCACCGTCTTGTGTACATCCAGGAAGGAGCGGGTGCAGAGGGTGCACAGGAGGCAGGGGACGTGGCAGGCATCCGACGGTGCCGCGGGCTGGTGCAGGAGGCAGCGCGTGTCATCGAAGAGTTGCTGCCGCGCGCACCCGCACTGCAGCTGCACGCGCACGCGGCCCTGCCACGGTGAGCACGGATGGTCATTGGCCGTCTCCAGCTGGAAAGCATGGCCAGGTGGCGGGAGCAGCGGCACCAGGAGGCTGTAGCTTCCATCCCCTGAGGCTCCCTCCACGTGGATACCCGGGCCCAGGCGTGGGAAGAAGGAGCCCAAGGTAAGCATGTGGCAGGTGGAGAGCAGCTCGCCCAGCAGCTCCTTCAGCGCCTTGCAGGGGTCGGGCACGATCCACGTCGGGCGCTGGATCTGCTCCTGCTGCAGACACATCGTCTCCTGCCTCTCAACGGTGCTCTCCCACTCCTCCTCGTCCTCCCTGTCCTCCTCCTTCTCCTCCTCCCTATCCTGCTGCCTCTCTGCCCAGCTGCACTTTGGGCTCGGCGACTTCCCCGACTCACGGCACTGCTTCCTGGTCAGCCAGAGGTGACCCACGAGCAGTACGAGGGCTCCCAGCGGCTCCCAGAGTGGCCCCGAGTGGATGGCAGCAAAGAGCCACTGCTGGGCGTCAGCGCTGCCCTCCTCCCACTGCTGCAGTCCGAGGCCCTGCGGCTGTTCCAGCTCTCGCTGCAGGCGGGCCATGGTGCGCGTGAGGTCCTGCAGGCGCTCCTCCTGCCGCTCCTGTGTGCCTGCGTCCACCTGGTCGCTGACCATGAGCGGCTGCTGCACCACGGCCAGCGCTGCCAGCACGAGCACCAGGCACAGAGCCATGGCGCTCTCACGGGCCAGGCCGCAGTGCCTCAGCGACGGCCGCGCGTCCCGTCCTGTCACGTTCCGCCCGCCCGCATCACCCGCTGCCCCTTTGTGAATCTGTCGCAGCTCTGTGCTGCGTTGGGTGCTGCCTCGGCCCTGCCTGGCAACAGCATAAGGGGGCACAAACCCCTTGGCTGCAGCAGGGAGAACCTCCTGTAGGATTCACATCCGTGTTGCTGCTCTGAGGCGCAGTGTGGTCTTGTGCCATAGCCTGGCCTCTCTGGTACAGGGGCTGGAGTACAGAGCTTACACAGGGTGGCTGAGGGATCTGGGTTATTTAGTGGGCACAGGAGGGGACTCCAGGGAGCCCTTATCACTCTCTGCAGCTACCTGAAAGGAGGGTGCAGTGAGGCAGGGTCGGGCACTTCTCCACAATAACTAGAGATAGGACAGGAGGAACGTAAGGCCGTTTAAAAGCACTCGAACAGCATGGGATACTGGGGGTGGATTATGCTGAAAATTTCAGTCTCTCCTATAGTCCAATTCAGCATAATCTAGGAATCTTTTAAGAGTATCTCTCTACATGTTAACGGAGAAGTGGTTGTATAAGGACACAGCCAACTTTGTACCCTCAATTCCGTCACTTAAATCCAGGATTGCTCGCAAAAGAAGGAGATCAAGGATCCTCACGGAAAGTGAACACCTTCAATCCCCTTTGCTCCCTAAACTCTTGGACACTGAACAACAGTGTACCCAAAACAGGTCTGAAAATGTCATTTGCGGGAAGGGCCCAGATCAAAACCCCACTTAGCTGGGAACATAGCAGCTTCTGGGGAGACACCAGGAGAGACGAGGGGCGTAAATCTGTGCAGGATGATGGGGAAAGGCTGTCGGGTTTGTGTTTCATCTGGGTAGAATATACAGATTCCTTTAAAAACAGCATCATCCAGCTTTTGAAAATCCACATTAAAATAATAAAAAGAATTCTTCACAGGACTTCTTATGGTGCATTTTATTAGTATTTTTGAAACATTGCAATACTCAGGGTGTAAAAAAAACCCATTCCAATGGTTGTTATTGAAACCAGTATTTGTCAGTGGCTGAAGGAAGTCACAAAATGCATCAGGGCAGCCTCTCTGTGCAACAGAGGAAGGAATTATTGTCTGTTATTATTTTCTTTGTATAACAGTCATCACTTAACTATTTTCAAAACACTCCAAACATTCTGCATGCTTTATTTTTTTCTAGTCAGAGTTCTTAATTCAAGAGTTAGACTCAGTTTTCATGATTTTCTGGGATAGTGTCTGTGGAATAAAATCATAAAATACAGCAAAGTTCTGCACTGTTTTTTTAAGGTTTTTATTCCTCAGTGCCAAGCTTCTTGCCATGTCTACAGGCCACCTGACCAAGACAAGGAGGTGGATGAGGCCTTTTATAGGCAGCTGAATATTGCCTCACAGTCACAGGCCCTGGTTCTCATGGGGGACTTCAACTACCCCGACATCAACTGGGAGGACAACACAGCCAGGCACAAGCAGTCCTGGAGGTTCCTGCAGAACGTCAACAATAACTTTTTGACGCAGGTTTTGGAGGAGACGACGAGGAGAGGTGGGCTACTGGACCTCATGCTATCAAATAGGGAGGGCCTAGTAGGAGATGTTAAGGTGGAGGATAGCCTCGGCTGCAGTGACCATGGGTTGGTGGAGTTCAGGATTCAACGAGGAGGAGGCAGGGCTGTAAGTAGCCTTGCGACAATGGACTTCAGGAGGGCCAACTTTAGCCTCTTCAGAGACCTCCTCGGTACAATCCCATGGGCTAGAGCTCTAGAACGCAGGAGAACTCAAGAGAGCTGGTTAGCTTTCAAGCGGCACTTCCTCTACGCCCAGCAACAGTGCATCCCTGTGTGTAAGAAGTCAGGCACAGGGGGCAGGAGACCTGTGTAGATGAGCAGGGAGCTTGTGGCAATGCCCAAGCAGAAGGCAGCGGTATACAGAATGTGGAAAAAAGGACAGGTCCCCTGGGAGAAATACAGGAACGTAGTCAGGGAATGCAGAGATGTGACAAGGAAAGCTAAGGCACGGTTGGAATGCAATCTGGCAAGGGACGTTAAAAATAACAAAAAAAAATCTTCAAATACATTAACAGCAAAAGGAAAATGAGGGAAAACGTGGGTCCACTGGCGGATGGGATGGGCACCCTGGTTACAAATAACACAGAAAAAGCAGAGGTGCTGAATGCCTTCTTTGCTTTGGTGTTTACCAAGGGCAGCCCATTAGAGCCCCAGGCCCTAGGGACAAGAGAAGAAGCCGGGGGAGAGGAAGACCTGCCCTGGATAGAGGAAGATTGGGTCAGAGAGCACCTAAGGAACCTCGATACCCACAGATCCATGGGCCCTGATGGGATGCACCCCAGAGCGCTGCGTGAGCTGGCAGATGTCATAGCTAAGCCGCTCTCTATCATCTTTGAAAGATCCTGGAGAACAGGGGAGGTGCCGGAAGACTGGAAGAAGGTCAATGTCATGCCAGTGTTCAAAAAAGGCAAGGAGGAGGACCCAGGCAACTACAGGCCAGTGAGCCTCACCTCCATCCCCGGAAAAGTGATGGAACGGCTCATCCTGGCCGTTGTCTCCAGGCACATGGAGGACAAGAAGGTGCTCAAGAGTAGTCAGCATGGATTCACCAAGGGGAAATCTTGCTTGACTAACCTGATAGCCTTCTCTGATGAAATGACCGGCTGGATAGACGAGGGGAGAGCGGTGGATGTCGTCTATCTCAACTTCACCAAGGCTTTTGACAGCGTCCCGCACAACATCCTCCTGGGCAAGCTCCAGAAGTGTGGGATAGATGAGTGCACAGTGAGGTGGATTAGGAACTGGCTGGATGGCAGGGCCCAGAGAGTGGTGATCAGCGGTGCAGAGTCTAGTTGGAGGCCTGTAGCTAGCGGGGTCCCCCAGGGGTCAGTCCTTGGTCCAGTCCTGTTCAATTTATTCATCAATGACCTGGATGAAGGCAGGGAGTGCTCCCTCAGCACGTTTGCTGATGACACGAAACTGGGAGGAGTAGCCGATACCCCAGAGGGCTGCGCTGCCATTCAGAGGGACCTGGACAGACTGGACGACTGGGCGGTGAAAAACCTCATGCAATTCAACAAGGCCAAGTGCAACGTTCTGCACCTGGGGAGGAATAACCCTAGACACCAGTTCAGGCTGGGGACTGACCTTCTGGAGAGCAGCTCTGTGGAGAAAGACCTGGGTGTCATGGTGGACGACAAGTTGACCATGAGGCAGCAGTGTGCTCTTGTGACCAAGAAGGCCAATGGGATCCTGGGGTGCATTAAGAAGAGCGTCTCCAGCAGATCGAGGGAGGTGATCCTGCCCCTCTACCCAGCCCTGGTGAGGCCACATCTGGAGTATTGTGCCCAGTTCTGGGCTCCGCAGTATAAGAGGGATGTGGAGCTGCTGGAGAGAGTCCAGCGCAGGGCTACAAGGATGATCAGGGGCCTAGAACATCTGCCCTACGAGGAGAGGCTGAGGGAGCTGGGCCTGTTCAGCCTGGAGAAGAGAAGGCTGAGAGGGGACCTAATCAGTGTCCACAAGTACCTCAAGGGAGGGAGTGCAGAGGATGGTGCTGGTCTCTTTTCAGTGGTGGCCACTGATAGGACTAGAGGAAATGGCCGGAAACTGAAGCACCAAAAGTCCCACAGGAACTTGAGGAAAAAATTCTTAACAGTGAGGGTGACAGAGCACTGGAACAGGCTGCCCAGAGAGGTTGTGGAGTCTCCTTCTCTGGAGATCTTCAAAACCCGTCCTGTGCCAGGTGCTTTAGGTGACCCTGCATGTGCAGGGGGGTTGGACTAGATGATCTCTAGAGGTCCCTTCCAACCCTAAGCATTCTATGATTCTATGTCACGCAGACCTCTGTTGTAGCTCTTCAAATGGAGTAATATTCCCTTCAGCATGAGATGGCATCCATGTATCTCACTAGAGAGCAAAGCCACTGAAGCCTTGAATGAAGGAACTTTTCTTCGTTGTTCCCAGTATTCTGTTGCTGGTTGCAGAAATGCTGATTAAAAATGCTGCTAAAACGTTTTTCTTTTAGGCTACATCAGGTGTTATTACAAAGGACTGCAAGAAGCAGAAGCAAGTGAAGGGAAAATAAAGAGAAAATAAAAACTGCTCCTGAAAAGTACTGACCTGTTGCTGCTCAACACACTTTGTAACTGCAAGTCCATCAGAGAAAAATAACATGAATCAGTTTTCTTTGAAGTTTTTTAAGTAGACTAGTTGAATATATCTTTTAAGAAAATGCCATTTGCTATTATCCGTATGGACCTAATGTGTACTAAGTAATACTAGATAGATTACTATCTAGAAATATTTAATATTAATAAACTGTACCCACTTTAACACTCACAAACTAGAATATTGGTAGAAAAAATGCTAAAAGCATTCCCTGAAACATGGAATGGCAAAGCACCTTTTGAATTTTCCCTGAAATGTAGACAGAAGTGCTTTCTGTTATGCGTAATGAGAGTATTCATTGTGTTTCTGAACAAGGAGTTCATAGCAATCTGTAAAGTTACCAAATCATTATGCATTATTGCAAATGCACATTTGATAATGCGCTTCGCATTAGGCAGAGAAAAATTGCCTCATATATAGATTTCCTTCTTGGGTCAATGGACTTTAGTAGATCCTAGAAAACAGGCTTGGAAGTTGGGTGCACCTCCATGTGCTGCTGCAGGGTCAGCAATGCCCTGGTATCTCCTTGTAGGTACTTGTGTAAGCTGTTACATAAAATCTCCAGCGACAGAATTTTTGCAAGTTACTTACACCACCCATTGCAATCCCTGATAAATATTAATCACCTTTTAAAATCAGGTCATCTATACTTTGAGGTGGCTGAATTTAAGCAACCAAGGATCAAGCAATATTCAACTAAACCAACTTTTCCCAAGGTCAAACCAGAACTTTGTAGAAGAGACAAGGTCCTTCTGCACTTACTTTCCTGCACTGAACCTGGGAACTAGACAGGATACAGCTCTACTCATTTGTGGCTCTGCCACAGAGGTTTGTGGATCCCTGCTCTTCCACAAAGCATTTCCCAGTATTTCTCATAGTTTCTCCTTGTTTGCAAATCTTCCCATCAAAACAAAAATACACAACCTTGCTGCTATCCCCGTCAGAGTGACACATGTATGATTTTATGGAAGTGATTTTAAGCTGTTTGCTGTGTACTGGCCTGAGTCCGGAGAAAGTATGTTCGGATATACTTGAACATGTGAGTGGAGTTAAAGAACATGCTTACAGATAAGCATAATGGTCTCCTGAGCAGAGGTCAATTTAAGAATATGTTTAAATGCATTTCTGAAAGAGGATGCTGTTCATTCTATTCAATGCTGTTAACTCTATGCTGTAAATAGCGAAATGCTGTTTGTTTTATAGGTCTTGTGTTTTGCCTGTTCAGTCATAAGTTTCTTAAGTTTTTCTTGCCGCCATCTTCTAATTTTATTTCCCACTCTAACAACACCCGGTTTAGCATAACGTTCTGTGTCTTGAAGAAATCACATGGTTTATGTGCAAAGATTTAGGAAAGCCCTTCCGGTTCTCCATGGAATTCAAAAGGACATCATTTCTGACTGACTGTAGTGTGGACAATGATGTGAATTACTATTATTTAAGTAGACAAAATCAAGACATACGCAATTTATTCCCATTGCAAATGAGAATAAAAATATGTTGCTTGCTGAATTTAAAAAGAACAGAAATATGTGTAATTTTCTACTGTATTTTCTGACAAAAGAAAACAAAAAAATAGCAAACTTTTTAGAGTCAGTTTAGATAAAAGGGGATTTTTTTCCTGTCATCCAAGGGAGATTTTATTGCTTTGTGTGTAATTGGTAAAATCTAAACATTTCAGCATTATAAGTACAGATTTAGAGAGTTTATGTTTTTCTCCACTAAGGGGAATATATTTGGAAAAAAATAAATGTGTTTTTCTTCCTCACCACTTTTAAAAGATGTATATCCTTCATAATATGGAAGATGTCCAAGTATGTAAAGGCATTTACTGTTTATTTCAGGTAGTTTTTGAGACAGCACTGTTAATAGAGCAGCCACAGCGTCTTCAATGTATGTGGACCCTCTCAGGACATGTATAGACTGCCACAAGGAACAACTGCCATTACTTAGTCAAACACTGGTGAGTAGCAAATTTTCCTTACTTTTCTAAAAACAGAAAAACTCTGTTGAGAAAACTGCTGGGCTTACATTATTTTAGAAAAACAGCCAGGTTGAGATTCCTGCAAAGTGAGCACTCTCTCTTTACTAATACAATTTTGCAGCCAACAGAAAGAAACGCATTCATCCTTGGCACCAGGGAAAGAAAATAATCATTTAAAAAGTATCCTTGGATTTATATGGAACAATGCTGTGATTAATTGTGCTGAAATGTTATCTTAAGAAGAAGGTGCTTTTCTAGCAAGGAAGTGGCTCTGGAAACTGGCCATATGCATTGTTTGCAGGGACTCATGGAAGTATTGTGAAGTTTTGGAGGAGGTGTTGGAAATGACATGTGGGCTTGTCTGCATAGGGGAAGACACAGCATGTAACAGTTTTAAGAAACTGGGAAGTGGGAATGACCTTGTGTTGTGAAGGATTAAATACATTTTGCTACAAACTCTTCTCAAATGCAAGGTTCCTGTAAAGCAAGAGGGTTGGTTGCATGACATTTATAGGAAAACAGTGGAGTGGTGAAGTGACACTTGAAGGTAGAATAATATTCTGCTCTGCAAGCATGGGACTGCGTACAGGGCCTTTGTGTTCAGAAAGATGCTCAAGTTCTGTGAGTCTCAATTCAGCAACATGCTTTGCTTCAAAAGGAAGTATCTGTGATGAAATAAATGCTAGCACAGATATTTCCCAGGCCCACGAGGAGAGCAACTGCTGCAGTGCACAGAAAGTCCCACTATAAGGCAGTAGAGCCCCAAGGAAGCAGGCTCTGATCCTGGGTGGATCCTGAATTTCTGCATCCGAGGTTTATTTTCTCCACAAGATAAAGTTGGACTTAAGTACAGAGAACTACAGGTGGGTAGCAGGGAAGTTGAGTGCGTCTTGGGAAAACGTGGGGAAGGCGAGTGGAGCTTGTGGCCTGCCAAAACACAGCGCTGCGGGCAGCGACTGGCATCGAGTGGAAGCTGCTGCAGCCTGCTCAGAGCAGAGGATGGCAGCAAGAGCTGCTGCAGGCCCTTCAGCACGTGGGCTGTCCTGTGCCCTCCTGCATTCAGTGCAGGTCTCATGCTCCTCTCGCTGGACGCAACAGTGCAGATGGGGCCTGGCAAGTGCTAGCCTGAGCTGCTGACTCTGCGTGTCCTCTTGCAGCCCTGGCTGCTGTTGGCCTTCCTAGCTGCAAGGGCACCTCAATGACTCAGGACCAATGCCTGTAGAAGGAACAGAAATCACTCTTCTTCCCGTGGGACATGCTGAGCAGAAAGTCACCAGGCACCACAAGGAAATGGGGAAATGAAGACGGCAAGAACCATTTGGATATGCCCTCGCCTCCCAGGGAGCTCTCAAGGCCCAGCAAGCTGAACCCCAAGGAGGAGGAATCAGCAGGGCCTGTAGCCGAGCTGCCTGTGCCAGTGGGATGGCATAAGCACCCTGGTTGTGTCTGTTCCCAGGAAAGATCATTCCCCAAGGCGAGCAGCTGAGCACTGGCAGCAGAGCAGCGTCAGAGAGACTCTGGGCACAGGGTGTTTGCTGCAATAAAAATCTTTATTGGGTTAATGGGGAAGGGATTGGGTGTAGGCAGGGCTGGGTAGTGGCGACACGGCTGGGGTGGTAGTGCCGCAGGCCTGTGCGGGGAAGGGAGCGTCAGCGCTCACTGCTCCGGCAGCGCTGCACATAGTCGTGGCGTGGCCCGGGAGGTCCATCCGTCGAGAAGAGGGCCAGGTTGCCTTGCCCCACGCTGAAGATGATATTGATGAGCACGCTGCTCCTGGCGGCACTGTGCAGGCGGAGCTGGCAGGTGCGTGCACAGGACAGAACAGTGAGGCTGCAGTGCCGCGAGGCGGGCAGCAGCAGCCAGGCTCTCTGCAACAGCTGCGTGAACCAGTGCGCCGTCTTGTATATGTCAAGGAAGGATCCAGTGCACAGGGTGCGCAGGAGGCTGGAGCCGTGGTGGACGCCGTGTGGTGACGCGGGCTGGTGGAGGAGGCAGCCCGGGTCACCAAGTAGGTGTTGCCACGCGCACATGCACTTCAGCTGCACACGCACACGGCCCTCCCACGGCGAGCACGGATCATCATGGGCTGCCTCGAGCCGGAAGGCATGGCCGGGTGGCGGGAGCAGCGGCACCAGGAGGGTGTAGCTTCCGTCGCCCGAGGCCCCATCCACGCGGGTGCCCAGGCCCAGGCGCGGGAAGAAGGAACCCAATGATAATATGTTGCATGTGGAGAGCAGCTCGCCCAGCAGATGTTGCAGTGCTTCACAGGCATCAGGCATGACCCATTCTGAGCCCTGGGGATGCTGCAGACCCATTGCCGCCTGCCTCTCAACTATGTCCTCCTCGCCCGCTTCCTTCTCAGCCTCCCTCTCTGACTGCTCCTCCTGCTCATCCTGTTGCTGCTCTGCCCAGCTGCACTTTGGGCTTGGCCAGTTCTCCGACCTGTGGCGCCACTTCCTGGCCAGCCAGCAGTGGCCTGCGAGCAGCATGAGGGCTCCCAGCAGCAGCCAGAGTTGCCCCCAGCGCACGGCAGCAAAGAGCCATTGCTGGGTGTCAGCGCTGCCCTCCTCTCCCTGCTGCGGCCCGAGGCCCTGCAGCTGCTCCAGCTCTTTCTGCAGGCGGGCCATGGCACACGTGAGGTCGTGCAGGCGCTCCTCCTGCCGCTCCTGTGTGCCCGCGTCCAGCTGGTCATTGACCAAGTTCGGCTGCTGCACCACGGCCAGCGCTGCCAGGACGAGCACCAGGCACAGAGCCATGGCGCTCTTGCAGTCCAGGCCGCAGTGCCTCAGCAACGGCCGCGCGTTCCGTCCTGTCATGTTCCGCCCGCCCGCATCACCCACTGCCCCTTTGTGACTGTGTCCCGGCTCTGTGCTGCGGTGGGCGCTGCCATGGTGACGGCCACGGCCCAGCCTAATAACGGCACCAGGGGGCCCAGATCCTTCATATGGTGAAACTACCAGTGCTTCAGACCCCTGCTGTGTATTTTATCTTGAGTGCTGCACCCCTCCTAAGATCTCTACCTCCTAAGGTGTATTGGAGTTGGAAATTTCTGTGATCTGTAGAGTCATAAAAATCTCCTGTGAGAAGCAGAGGGCAGACCTTGGGAAAGAAGATTTTTGCCCGCCTAGGCTGAGCGATAAGGAGCAGGGTTGCAGCTGCTCAACCCAGTTCACAACCCCTTTAAATTTTTCTTGCTGCCATCTCCTAATTTTATTTCCCACTCTAACAACACCCTGTTCAGCATAACGGTCTGTGTCTTGAAGAAATCACATGGTTTATGTGCAAAGACTTAGGAAAGCCCTTCCAGTTCTCCATGGAATTCGAAGGGACATCATTTCTGTGCCTATTTTCATTAAGTTAGGTATCGAGCTAAGTTAGAAATTACGTCGGAAAGACTACCAAAAGCAGAAGGAGTAAGAAAATGAACAAAAATGTGTAGTGCAAACATGGGCCCTCTACTAGGCAGCTGGAATTGGGTGGTGGGGAGAGATGGACAAGGCTAAGGTTCCATGGCAGCCTGTTCCCTACAAGTACCCTTCGTGCAGGGACCTGATTGGGCCTTTTGCAGGTTCAAATGCTGCTGATGCCGATTACAGTCTTCTGCGGGAATGCAACGGGAGTTTTGAAACCGCTTGGAAAGACCTGTCTGTTGCCGTTTGCTGAGGTGGTAAGGAAATGTTCTGATTGATCCCGTTTTTGGACATGGTCCTAGTATAACATGAATCTTCTTAGATTTAGTAGCTTCCAGAGAGCTCTTCTGCTTCAGGAGGCAGGTGCTTCTGAATATAAAAAATCTTCAGATTAATGCCCTCGGAGACTGATAGTTCTTTTCATTAACAAATGTTTATTATTTGTGGAAGAACAGAAAGAGGCTGAGTGTATGAGGTATTGTATGAGCTTCAGTGGCCTGGAATTGCTGCTGATGTACAGCACACTTCTCTGTTTTTCCATACATACATGTGCATTGCAGCATCTTCCTATCTTCAGGTGGTATCTACACTTGCAAGTTTGTAATAGAATGTCTTGGAAAATGGTTCCTAGGGACCTTGGACCCTATTTCAAGATAAATCTGTCTCAGTACTGTTAGCATTTGTCTTAAATGCGGGCTGTGACCCAATATGAGCTTTCTGGTGGTCTGCAAAGGAGCAAAGACATTCAGGACCGTGTGGATTGGAACTGACCCTTTGGAAATACCAGTCTCTTGTAGACCTATCTTTACACTATTAAATTATATAAAACCACGTTACCTCTACACAAAATCATAGCCCTGTAACAACTAATTAGATTTTACTGTTGACTTAGATGAAGCTGGGATTCAGTCTGCATGAAGTAACGTATTTGTGCAAATAGTGGAAAGTTTTCCAACTGTACTACTAAATAAACATATGGCTATTAAACCACTGCCTGGTGATGCAGCGTTTTCTGGCCTTTATACCAATACTGAGGAGAAGATGAGCTTTCAGGTTCAGTGATCCTTAGCTCTTCAGCAAATAAAGACATTTTTCTTTGGGAAATAAATATGAGACCAAGAAACCTGATTTCAACACTGAAAAATGGTGGTAATAAAAAAAATCCAAAGCTTCTACCATGGAAAACATATATGCATATTAAATTATACTGTAGAAGAACACTTAGAAAATTTGCTCGATATTTCAGAGTGGCACCAATTTCACCAGGGCAAGGCCAAGGATCTATTGCAGAAAAGATGATAAAGGATGTAGTAAAACTAGGAAATCTGGTGTTTCTGCACAAGTGGCACCTGGCAGTTTCATCGTTGCTGACTCTGGAAGAGCTTGCAAAAATTACAGAGCCATTATATTATTGTGGTGCTGCAGCACGATGTTTTCAAGAAACTGGGGGCAGGTCAGATTTGGGCTTTTGTAGATGTTATTTATAGTATGCAATGCACATAAAGATGCTTTAGAATTAAATCTGCTACTGTTTGCTATATTGTTATTCAAAGTGCCACCCGCCCTCTAGAGACCTTCCGCTAAATTCCTTGTTTGCCTTTTTAAAGGATTTGCTGTATTATGTACCTGTGGTTCTTTTGTTAAAGAATGAACAGTAACTGAAAAGGTGGGAAATTTTAAAGACAAGGAACTGATATATGGGAACTGATATACTAATATACTTCACAAATACCAAATTGGAATTTTTGCAAAATCTATTCCTCTGCCAACTTTTGTTTTTCATTATTGTAGCTAGTGCTGTTTTGCCTGCTGTCACAAGCTCATCTTGCTTAGATATCCAAATCTCTGATTCTTTTGTAATTATTTGCACATTTTCACACTCTCTTCAGTTTTTTAGCTTTCAGTAAAAAAGAGGTCAATATTCAAGCTGTGTTGGCAAAGTCACATACAAAAGCAAGATGATTTATGCTACTTATACATATGGCTCCTATTTTACCATCTTTGTTATTTTATTCTGATCAATTATTTCTTCATTTTAGATTTAATTTCTGTCTTCTCTTCTAGGTTTTCTGTGTTCTTTTGTATCTTTTGATATTTCTCCTGGAGCTTGACTCAAATCCAAAATGTCCTTTCAAAGTGCAATTACATTACTCTCTGCTCTCTCTTCCACGCATTTAGCAGAGAAATTACTGTAGCTTGCAAAAGTGCTCTAATTATTTAATAAATTGAATTTTGCAACACCATGTTGCTTAAAACTTGGTTAGTTGCTCAACTGAACTTAATAAGTGGGCAATAAATATGTGCATTGTTTTTTTTCTTGTATTTCAGTTCATGAGAACTTTTGACTTTTTAGATTTAAGTTCTATGATGTGCTGTGAAAAATTGCCTGTTGATGTGCTTCACAGTTCTTTTAAGGTAATACCTTGGGCATGTGAACAACAAAACACAAAGCAAGTTCAGTATGCAATCTTCCAAATCAACTGTTTATGTTGTCTTTTCTAATTAATAGTTTTTTTTGGATATTTATTTTATTCACAGCCTGTTCACTAGATGCATGAACAGAATTAAGTGACTCATAGCGTTGCTGGCAGGGAAGACTCGAGGAATCCAAAGTCTCAACAAGTCACAACATTCCCCGGATTTTATGTCTCATTTACAACTGGTACCAACAGATTACTATTTAGCAGCCACTAGCATCCAGTGTGTGGAGCAGAAGGGCGTAATCTGCAGAAGTGCAGAATAAACAAAGAGAACAACCTTTACCAGCCTTTGCTTTTCATAGACCATGTTCCACAATTGCAATGGCAACTTATTCCTAATAATACCTTTTTCAAATGCATTGACACCAGAAACTGATGACTTAGTTCCAGAGATATAAAAGAATATAAGAAGAGATAAAACTGTGACAGAAAATATAAAAAGATTTTGCATTTTAGTCTATGGTAGTTAAACACTGAGCAGTTCTCACCACAAAACCTTTTCTGCAGGTATGTGAGGTGATCTGTCTCAAACAGTAATATTGACAGAAGTGATGTGGCCAGAGCACATGGTGTATTTGTCACATATGTCACAAGTATTACGGGTAGGATAATGTTACCCAGGTATTGTAGAGGAAGTCAAGGATGAAAGAGCTGAATTACTCTTGTGTTGGTGGCTCGCTTTGAACTGCCTTGATGGCAGCAATTTGGTGTGGGGCAAGTGTGATTCCAGTTGTAAAAGGATTCAAGGGGAGTCTGGGGGAACTGCAGCTCAATCTTTGATGCTCATTTGAAGAAATTATTCTAGGGAATATAATCACTGGGGAAATGGATTTGGTGCAGAAGAGTCATGGTGGCTTTTGTGAAGGGAAGTCAGGGAAGGAGTGAAATCAGAGGCTGGTTGAGGTCAATTGGATGGTGATTCGAAATATTTGTCAAAGTTTCCATCTGAAGGGCTGTAAAGAAATTTCCCATTGAGTAAGAGGGAATATTGGCACTTGCTTAGAGGCTGGACACCAAGGGCAGAAGTAAATGCTCTTCATAGCGATGAGACATCCCTAGTAAAATCCTGTGGATTTACCTGCTGCATTCTGTGCTGTTTAACCCACCTGTAAATGTTCTGTAAAAGGCATCATCAGTGAGGTAACATCACTGAAGGTATTCAGAGAAATAACACCAAAAGTGAGCTGCAGAACTGCTGAAGAATCTTATGCACGACAGTAGGTGCAAGTGTATATGGGTAAATATAACATAATGCACATGGGAAAATCATACCTTTATAAAGTAATCTGATGTTAACAGCCATTCATGAAAGAGATGTCAATGTTGTGACTTACATTTGTGATTAACAGATTTCATTTTGTATTCTTATTTATACAGGAAACAAAAATGGTAGCATGTGGTAAGAAGAGACTAGTGTGTGATATAAAAGAAATAAAATATTTTATAAGGGGTGTTTCTTCAAAATGGAGTTTACTGCACCAGACAAGCACAGTTGCAAGGATTTAGGGCCATGCACATTTACCTGTGAGCCAGACTTTTTGTGAGATATGAAAAGACAGTCTGCAAATCTTCTTTGCCCAGTTTTATAGCTTTATATATAATCTTTATTTTGAAGCCGTGTAGTGTGTCTCCAGTGTTCCACTGCATAACAAAAATACTTTACACGGTAGATACAGGAACATGACACTTAGAGATTCTCTTTCTGCCCAAACAATTCATATTAGCTTCTTTCTGTGCACAGTAAGAATTTATTTTGAAACACAGATGAAAAATAGGTCTGTTATTTTAAACTGTTTTGCCAAGTAGAAGTTGAAAACTCCTGTAAATGTGCTCAAACAAAAGCAAGAGCTTTCAAGCATCTTTCCTAAGTGAAATCTTTTCTGTTCTAAAAACTGTGCTTCAAAATTCTGTGTAAATTTGAGCTGTAAAGATAGACTTATTCATCAACATGTTGTAAATGGTTGTTTGTAGATGACTGATTTTACTTTAACATCAGCAATGCAAAGGTTACTATAAATCTCTGTGGGACCAAATCCATACCAAGCTCTGGCTGCTTTTGACGTTCTTTATTATTATATTAGATGTTTGATTTTTCCAGTGATCTTCTGTGTGCAGAATGAATTGCTGCCTCCGTTCAAATTTTAAATGTTAGCATTTTTTCTCTCTCCTTTTCCTTTCAGCCCACCCCTTCTCCTGAAATACAGCTTACTACTGAACAACGAATCATGTTTCTTTGCTGTTCTGTAATCCCATCTCCTAAAATACCTCGGAGAAAAAGGGCTGCATTTGTTTTTCTTTATTACCCAAGGATTTCAAGGATATGCTCAATCCGTAAGAATAAAAACCCTATTTAATCTGCTTTTGTGGCAAATGCCAGGCTCTGAAAGCCGGTGACGCCACAGGAGTGATGACGGAGGGAGGTCCAGCCCAGGAGTGGTGCAGAGTGAACCCTGAAGCCTCTGCACGTCTGCCCCAAAGGCAAACTCTGCAAACTCTGTAATTCCTTCACTACAAGCAAAACAAAGATAGTCTTGGCTCTCTTTTCCTCTCCTCTAGCACTGGTCTTAAAAACAGATTAATTCCATCAAATTTAGTAACGCAGGAGTCATGCACTCCATTTCTTTACTGTTAACCTTTTGCTTACTGCTGTGTCATGGACATTTGCACTTGAGGTAAAAATCTAATTTTTCCTCTGAGTATTTATCTTTTTTTAATTTGACAAGCTAAATGAAAAACCTTTCTGACTCCTTAGCTCATACACATAAGCAATTAAACTGCCATGAGCATAATATTAGTTTGATAAGCTTTATACCTCTGCCATCTAAAAATCCTATATATCTACTAGTAAAAAGCTAGTGTTGCTGCACTGTGTTTGAAATTATTTTCTCTGTATTCTTTACATAAGATTAGGACAAAAACAGTTAAAGAATTTTAATGATCACACTAAGGACCAGGGTTTGAAACGGCAAGTGTAAAGTGTGAGGACAGTTATGCCATTTACATGTGTTGTTACTCTGTTTACACAGCAAATTTAGCACCTATGCATATGGATGGATAATATTAGCTGTCCATGCAGATGGCTAATTAGGCCGCGGGTATGCAGTACATTACATTTATTTACACTTACAGCAATGACCATAGACAAATCAGATATGTAACTGCTTATGTATGACGTTGAATATTCAGTATTTTCATAGGTTTTTCAGTTTGACAGAGATACATTCTAGTATTACGACTTTTTATTATTTCTTACTCTAACCATTAAAAAGAACTGGTTATGATACATAAACAATCCCGCTTCAATGTACACAACAACAAAAATCATTCTGCTCTAAACTTCAGGGACTAGAGACTTGAAAATATAAAATATTGCTTCTTTGTGAATTACAATGTTTGGTATTAATATGCCAGTATTGTAGATGAAATTATGAAGATTACTGATTTGTTATTTTTTAATTACTAAAATTACCAATAGCTGGGATAAGACACATCCACAAAGTCTTAATGTTATTTCTTCTAACAAGCTCTCAAGAATATGCTGTGAGACCTCACTAATAATTTTACAGACTTTTTAAAACTTTCCAGACGGCCGGCCCTAGCTGAGCTGCCCAACAGAGAAAGCAGCAAACTGTGGTATAGGAGCACCCAAAAGAGGGAGAAGAGGAGCATTTGGAGATGGTGGAGGGGGAAATTCCGTTGTCTGCCTCCGCTGCTGAAGGCACCTGTCCTAAGTACCCTTAAAAGCACCCAAAAGCGGAGGTCATGTCTTGTGATTTAAGCCACAAGAACACATTTTACTATGTATATCATATATATGTATGTGTGTGTAACAGGTATATATTTTGTTTCTGTGTCTGGCAGTTTGCAAGATTTTGAAGGATATATTGAAAACTTTCCTATGATAGATGATTCAGGATTCCAAAGATACACGAGAATGCCAATTTAACATTTCAGGTTTGTATTTTTTGTCTTAAAAACATCCCTGCATTGTTTATGTTAAATGAATAGTAGCTTAGAGCTCTGTAGCTCAGAAGGCAAGTTTGATTTAACAATCACAGTTTGTTAAGCAGAAATAACAAGGAGGAAATGCTATACTATTCATATATTTATCTTTTCCCACATGGTAATGGTACAGAGGACTTCAGGATGTTTTCTTTAATGCATTTTCTATTAAAGAGTATTTTAATTAATTGCTTACTCTTACTTATGTCATATACTAACATGTAAAGTATCCATTACTTTACCAAGATTCATCTTGGTAGAGTCTTTCTGAGTTACTTTCTTCATGCTGTGTACAGACATAGCACATGACAGCCCCAAGTCCTGCACTGCAATCACAGGAGAAAAACACCCTGCTTTTGCACAGTGTACAATGTGGAAAAGGGAAACCCATACAGAGCTAAAAAAAAAAGAAAAGAAAAAAAGGAAAAAGACTGGTCTGCATTAGACTCACCCCTGAGAATATTCAATAAGGGATAAGCAGGATGGCTGAATAGGAAAAGAGATTTAACCACAGTTCACCCTTTTTAGATGCATGTAGCTTCTTAATGGATTTTCCTGTCAGGAAAATTTCACGTTTCCTCCTCAAAAACACTGCAGACACCCTTTAAAACTGGTGAATGATACCACAGGGTGCCGCACATAATGAACCCTGAACCCCAGACAGGTGGTTCTGCAGTTGGCCAACCCCAACTTTTGTTTTTTTTTGTTTATCTTTTGCAGAATTTGATGAGATAAGGCTTCAGCTGTGACATTTGGAGAAATATTTCAGCTAAGAGGGACTATAATGCTGTCTGACAGCAAACTCCGTGTAGTTCTGCCGAGAACACGTTACTAATGGATGGTAGGAAATGCACAGTCACTGAACACAAGGAGTAAGAGTTGGGTTGTGGTGGCCGGACTGTGATGTAAAAGCCAAGCTCTCTTCACATGTCTGTGGGAAGGAAGTGCGTGTCCAAAGTTAAAATCAAATGTAATGACAGAAGTCATTATATGACATTTTTGCATTAAAACTTGTACAATAACAAGTAAAGCTGCTGCAACTGACCATCTGCAGTGCCTGTTTTCTCAGCCATCAGCCACAGACGTTAAAGAAGGGATCGGCAGATGTACTGATGATTTGCCGTCTCAGTGGCTCTTTCCTCATGACCTGCATGCCCAAAACTGTGTGACAGACACATCTCCTGCCAAACAGGCTCCGGCTCTCACAGATGCCCCAAAATCAGAAGTCAAGACTCTCATCCTTCAGAAACAGCTATTACAAAAAAAAAAAAAGAAAGAAAGAAAGAAAGAAAGAAAAAAGAAGAAAGCTTTGAACAAGGAGTGCATATGTGGTTCTGCAACAATGTTGGTTTGATTTTTGAGTTTAAAGCATGCTGTAAACATTCCAGAGAAATCTATTGCTGCTTTTGTGATGATGTAAGAGGAGATGGAGAATGTCTATGGTAACTTTCTAAACAAGCAAGATCGTTCTCTGTGAGCCAATGCAACATATACTACTCCGGAGCTTTTAGGAAAGAGAGTCGTGTTCTTAGGATAACCTTGTAAATATCCTGCTTTTTAAGCTAAGGATAAGGTAATTTCATGCAGAACTTGATCCTTCTCAGCTGTGGCTGTGGGGGAGTTGCTTAGAGATGCGAAGGAAGATTTTGGCCCAAATTGCCATATAATCCCTTCTGCAAAGGTCATTGGGAATTAAAATGCAAAATTCACACGGAACAGCTGCAGAAAAGTCTATTAGTCATTGCCATTATGTTGGTCAAGCCTGTTGCTGGACCCCAGGTTTCAATCCACTTCAAGCCAAAGGTACTTCATAGCAAGCCTGTTTCTGGCAATAACACTCCATTTTTAATGCAGGCCACTTTAAGATAGTTAAGGAGCCCTAAGCCTCGTTGTAGCCTCTAGATGCCCTCTTCACTCCTGCACACAGCATTTGCCTTTCAAAATTCCCCTGCTGAGAACTTGAGTCTTTGCTGGTCTTCCTGCAGATGTTAAATCTGTTTGCTCTGGAGGGCCCTGGGTCACTTGATTCCAAAGCACGTTCAGCTTAAGATTGGTAACAACAGGGATTTTCTAGAGAACTTGCTAGGGAAGCAGCATCTAGTGACAGTATATTCAGGACAGCCTCAAAGACAGACCTGTCTCCTCAAAGGGACTTGGAGAGACAGGGATTTTTGTGCTTTGAAGCTGAGCAAGTACTTGAGATTTTGGATGCTGCATAGTCCTAAGATCACGACTTTCTCTCAGAATGCTATCCTCCCTACCACTGACGTAGGAAATTCTCTTTAGCTTTTTTTTCCTCCATTTTATTCTGCATATCATTATGTGCCTGGGCAATTTAAGATTGGGTTCACTTTTGGCAATGAAAATTTTGCCCTTTTTTTGCGCATAACTATAAAGACTATAAGTCTGCAAGGTGTTGTTGTTCAGTTTCCCATTCTCTTATCCTAATTTTCCTATGTCGACTAGGAAAGACCATGCTCCTATGGTGATCTCCCCACGGGCCCCACAGTTTGTTCTGGTGTGGGTGTGCATCGCACAGCACCAGGTGAACCAACCAACACTGGTTTTTGTGTTAAACTCAAAAAAATTGGTTCTTCAGTTCAGCAAACCAATCCAATTCAGATAGAGTTAGATTAAGCTGCAAGTATACCTGTGCTGTTTTGTTTATTTCGCTGTGCTGTTAGTACATTTTTAGAAAATATATTTTTCACAAAATAACTATTTAGGTGGAAAATTGTAAACCAGCTCTTATTATAAAAACTGTAAAATCCAGCTAAGCTCTCTTTTTATTTGTGTTTAGAATACGTATATATATACATATACACTCACTGTTTTTAAATAAAGACTCTACAAAATCATCTTCAAAAGTACAACCTGCCAAACCATGAGCTTAATTTAAGCTGTAGTGTCATCCTGATATACTAAAAAAGTATACTGAAGCGTTAAAAATAATCAGTTTGGAAAGAATGGCCTGTGGGTTTCGAAATACTTTTGGCATTTATTAGTGGCAGAAGAAAGAGTCTTTATATCAAAAAGTAATTTAGTCTAAACAAAATAAAGCTTACAATGCTAATCAAAAAAAAAAATCTTAGCTCTGTGTTATGTAACTTCTTTGGAGCTGGTAAAAACAATGGTTTTAAATCAAAATTTCTTTTAACACAAGTGAAGTTTAGAAAAATTCTCAACAATATACTTTTAGGGTTTCTTTGCCCTTTGTCTTCTCTGCCTGAATGAACCTAAGTGTTTCCTGGTGAGTGGATGTATTTCTGATCTGTGACATTTTCATTATCGTTTCCACTGTTCGATGTTCTTTTCAGATGTCAACTCCTGCTCACAGTAGGATGTTTATGGATGCAAGTATGGATGCACAGTATGGATGTTTATGGCTTTTCCAGGAGCACAGGGAAGTGTGCAGACAATGTCCAATTTTAAGATTTTTTTTTTCCTGAAATGATTTGTTCTTAGTAAATAATGCACAGACTAAATGTCACCACCACATGGGGATGTACTTGCACTTCAAGCTTTTAACACTGGTTTTAATGCAACTCTGCTGCATGAAACCAAGGAAAATCTGCAGACCTTTTCTACGTGAGCAGTACTGAAAAGTGCACAAGAATCCTGCAAGAATCCTGTGTTTGTGCTCTCCCTGTGTTAATGCTCCCATTTGGTTACCTTCGGCAGTTTCTTATACACTGGCTTTTTGGGGAGAGGCCTTAAAGACAACAAGGGACCAGCTGCAGAGCCCAAAACAACAAGTGAAGCCATAACCTCTATAGACAAAGGTATGGGACCGGTTCAGCCTCTCCTGATGGGAGAAGTGTTCTGGTGCCACGGTCACCATCGTGCTGGTGAACGTAGCTGAGGCCGTTGTCACCATTCCCAGGTGCCAGTGAGTTCTACGTTCCATTTGGCATGGACAGAGACCGCTTGGGTGGCAGGGATGGTGTCCATGGGAGCAGACCAAGGTGCATGCCCAAAAGCACCATGGGCGGGGGGGGATGTAGAGCTCTCCCTGGTCAAGGGGGCAGAGGTGACTGGGGACATGTTGGTGGGGCAAAGCCCAACAGCGCTGGCACATGGAGGGGCCTGTGCTGTGGCAGAAGCCACTTTTAGAGAGTGCTGTCCCTCCAGCATTGGCTCAAGGCCTCGCTCCTTCTTTCCCTTCTCTCGGTGGCCAAGCATGGCTGCAAGCAGCTCTCCGGGACAACCTCTGCTGGGGTGGTGCAGTGTGAAGCTGAACGTCACCATTAGTGTCTGAAGGAGCCTTGGCTGCAGCCCAAGTGAGTGTCCGTGTGCGGGGACCCAGAGGCAGTAGGTTCTGGGGAGGTATGGGAGATGACCAAGGACACTTCGGGTGGTGGTATTGGGTGATAGGGGATACCCATAAAGTACCTTGGGCCAGGGAAATTACTTTTGGGAGTCTTGTTTCCTGTGTGGCAGCACTAACATCTTCCACTCCCATGGCCTTGCTTTACCTTTTTCCTTGCCTGGTGGCCAAGCACGATGTGAAGTAGCTGTGAAGGACATGACAGCATGGAGGAGAGCACACTGGCATTTATTTGTGAAGGGACGTGAGCAGTGGTAGAGGTCAGCAGCCTTGTCTTGTCACTAGAGGATTCAGTGACCTTGGGAGAGCTGGGAGAGGCCCGAGGATCCTTGTGGGAGGCCCTGAGTGAAGCCTTGTGTGTCTTGATGAAGTCCTCTGTAGTGGAGACAAGAGGAAGCTTTGGGGTTGTGGGACTGTGGAGTTGTGGGTGGCTTGATAGATGGGAGTCTGTGATGCGATGGTGCCTGCTGATGGCCTTGCTCTTCCTTTCCCTTCACTCGGTGGCCGAGCGTGGCTGTGAGCAGCTCCCCGGGATGATCCACACCAGTGGGGTGCAGCGTGTGGGTGAGCATCCTGTTGGTGTCTGAAAGGGCTTTTGCCACAGCCCAGGTGAGTGTCAAATGTGTGGTGCCCCAGAGGCAGGAGGGTCTAGGGAGGTTTGGGACATGCCCAAGGACACTTTTGTTGGTGGCAGTGGGTGCTTGAGTGCCCCGGGCCAGGGAAATTTGGTTTTGGGACTCTTCTTTCCTGTGTGGCAATACTGACATCTTCCACTTCCATGGCCTCACTCTTCCTTTTTCCTTATCTGGTAACGGAGCACAGTGGGTGCAGCTCCCCAGGACAGTCCAAGGACTGGGGTGTACAGAGAGGACATGGTCAGCAGGTGCGTGTGGGGACCCAGGAGTGAGGGGATGCTGAGGAGGCTTGGGAGAGCTCCCTGGGCCCTTTAGGTGCTCCCACCCACTGCCTTAGGAGCTTGATGGGTTGTCCAGAGCAGCATGGCTGGATTTTCCTGGGGCAGGTGAATTTGAGTCATGGGAAGCTTGTTAGTCCGGGGCCTGGAGGCCATCAGCAGGACAAGCGTTCATGGGGACCATGGAGGTCTTGGGATGTGTGGGGCTTGTTGCCTGGGGGTCTGTGTCCCACTGGCAACTGCTGTTGCCCTCACAGGCATCACAGGCTGTGGCTGGGGAAATTTAAATTCAGGGGAGCTTTTTTTTGTGTGTGAGTGCAGCAGTGGCATGCTCCACTGACGACCTTGCTCCTCCTTTTCCCTTGTCTGGTGGCCAAGCACAATGGGAAGCCTCAGCCAAGGCTATGACAGCATGGAGGAGAGCATATTGGCCTTGGTTTGTGGAGGGATGTGTGCTGTGGCAGAGGTGAGCACCCTTGTCTTGTTCCTAGAGGGTCTGGGGGACCTGGGAGAGCCGGGAGAGACGCAAGGACCCTTCGGTGGGTGACCCTGAATGAAGCCTTGTGGGTCTTGATGAAGTCCGCCACAGTGGAGACAAGAGGGAACTCTGGAGTTGTGGGACTGTGGAGTTGCGAGTGGGAGTCTGATTGATTCCTGGGAGTCTGTGGTGTGATGTCACCTGCTGGTGGCCTCACTTTTCCTTTCCCTTCACTCAGTGGCTGAGCGTGGCTGTGAGCAGCTCCCCGGGATGATCCACACCAGTGGGGTGCAGCGTGTGGGTGAGCATCACTGTTGGTGTCTGAAAGGGCTTTTGCCACAGCCCAGGTGAGTGTCAAATGTGTGGTGCCCCAGAGGCAGGAGGTTCTGGGGAAGTCTGGGAGATGCCTAAGGACACTTTTGGCGGAGGCACTGAGTGCTTGGGGATACCCATAGAGTGCCCCGGGCCAGGGAAACTGGATTTTGGGTGTCTTGTTTCCTGTGTGGCAGCACTGAAATCTTCCACTCCCATGGCCTCACTCTTCCTTTTTCCTTGACTGATAACCGAGCACGGTGGGTGCAGCTGCCCAGGACAGTCCAAGGACTGGGGTGTGCAGGGAGGACTTGGTCAGCAGGTGTGTGCGGGGACCCAGGAGTGAAGGGATGCTGGGAAGGCTTGGGAGAGCTCCCTGGGCCCTTTAGGTGCTCCCACCCACTGCCTTAGGAGCTTGATGGGTTGTCCAGAGCAACATGGCTGGGTTTCCCTGGGGCAGGTGAATTTGAGTCATGGAAGGCTTGTTTCTCCAGGGCCTGGAGGCCATCAGCAGGACAAGTCTGCTTGTGGGCCATGGAGGTCTTGGGATGTGTGGGGCTTGTTTCTTGGGGGTCTGTGTGCCCCTGACAACTGCTGTTGCCCTCACAGGCATCACAGGCTGTGGCTGGGGAAATTTAAATTCAGGGAAGCTTTTTCGTGTGAGTGCAGCAGTGGCATGCTCCACTGATGACCTTGCTCCTTCTTTTTCCTTGCTTGGGGACCGATCATGATGGGAAGCATCTGCCAAGGCCATGACAGCATGGAGGAGAGCACACCAACACTGGTTTGTGGAGGGACATGTGCTGTGGCAGAGGTCAGCAATCTTGCCTTGTCCCTAAAGGGTTAGGGGGGCCTGGGAGACCTGCGAGAGACCCAAGGTCCCCTTGTGAGTTGCCCTGAGTGGAGCCTTGTGAGTCTTCATCATGTCCTCCACAGTGGAGTCAAGAGGGAACTCTGGAGTTGTGGCACTGTGGAGTTGCGGGTGGCTTGATACATGGGAGTCTGTGGTGCGATGGCGCCTGCTGACGGCCTCGCTCCTCTTTTCCCTCCACTCAGTGGCCAAGCGTGGCTGTGAGCATCTCCCCGGGATGTTCCACACAGGTGCCGTGCAACGTGAAGGTGAGCATCACCTTTGAAGGAACCTTAGGCACGGCCCGGGTGAGTGTCCATGTGTGGTGCACCAGAGGCAGGAAGTTCTGGGGAGATCTGGGAGATGCCAGAGGAGCCTCTCAGTGATGCCACCTCATCCTGGAGGATCTCTGTGGTGTGCCCCAGGTCAGAAGAAGGGCATCATAACCAAGGGCTGGGGATTGTGGGTCTTGGGACTCTCGCTTTTTGTGTGTCAGCACTGGCATCCTCCTCACATGGCCTCGCTCCTCGTTTTCCTTGTCCTGTGGCTGAGCACGGTGGGTGCAGCTGCCCAGGACATCCCAAGGACTGGGGTGTGCAGGGAGGACCTGATCACAGCGCAGGTGAGCAGGTGCGTGCGGGGACCCAGGAGTCAGGGGATGCTGGAGAGACGTGGGAGAGGCCTGTGGGCCCTTTGGATGCTCCCACCTGCTGCCTTAGGAGCTTGATGGGTTGGCCAGAGCAGCATGGCTGGATTTCCCTGGGGCAAGTGAATTTGAGTCACGGGCTATTTTTTCTCCGGGCTCTGTGCCCTGCTGGCACCTGCTGGTGGCCTCACTTCTCCTTCACATCAGTAAAGTGTGGTGCAGTCATCCCCCCAGGATATCCAATGCCAGTGTCATTCAGCATTTGTGTAAGCATCAACGTTGGTGTCCGAAGGCGGCCTTGGCCACAGCACAGGTAATGTGCAGATCTCCAGGGGACAGTGGTTATTGGGGAGGTTTGAAAGCATCCCCTGGTCCTTTAGGTAGTGCAAGCCAGTCCTCGTGGATCTCTATGGAGTGCCCAAGAGCAAAGAAAGGGCATCATCGCCTAGGGCCTGGTAATTTGGGTCCTGAAGGTCTTGTTTCTTGTGGGGCATCACTGGCCTCCTCCTTACATAGCCTTGCTCCTCTTTTTTTCTTTCATGGTGGCTGAGCACGGTGGGGAGCAGCTCTCCAGAATGTCCCAATGTTTGGAGTGCGAAGGGCACACTTGCCCACAGCACAGCTCAGCAGCAGGGGTTTTTGGGGCTTGGTGCTTTGGGTGATGGTGGTCCTGTCTCTTGGGGGGCAGCACTGGCATCCTCCACCCATAGCCTCACTCTTTTTTATTTGAATGCTGGATGAGCATAGCAACAACAAGCAGCGATTGAGGACATCCTGGATCCAAGCACTTCCACTGTAGTAGATGTGAGCGGCCGCATGACAGGTGTGTGTGTGTGGGCTCGTGGGATAGGCAGGAGAATCCCAAGGACGCTTTTGGGTAGTGCGTACTGGTCCTTGGGGATCTCTGTGGAGTGCCCCTGGCCATAGACAAGGCATCATGGCCTGAGGCCAGGGAATTTTGGTCCTGTGGGTCTTGTTTTTTGGGGAGCAGTATTAGCATCCTCCAGTCATGGCCTCATTCTTTTTCTTGGATTTCAGCAATGAGCAGCAGCTGAGTACATCCTGGGACCAAGCACCTTCACGTTGGAGGCACTCACGCAGCATGCAGAGGGGGCTCCACTGCAGCAGAGGATACTGTGATTCTCAAGTGCTACTTCCTTTTGTTGTGTATGTTTTATACTTGAATAAGTGCCATGGTTGTATCTGGAAATGTTTGGAGCGCAATGTCAGTAAAAGGAGAGAATGCTACAGACATGGCCTTAAAAATTACTTTTATTAGAATTCTGTGCACATGACTTCACTGTGTTGTGTATACCCTCGTTCTTTGGCTATTGTAGAACCACACATATTATTTTGACAAAACATGTTTTCTAAATAAAAGATACTACCAAAATCATGCTACTCTATTCCTGCTCTTTGTCTGAAATTTAGACCCTACTTTTTCTGATAATTGGTTTAAATAAAAAGTTTAATGCTTGTATGAAATAACTGTGCATCCTGGGTATACTTAGAAAGAACTCATTGTGCAAAAATAGCTCTTTTTGGAGTTTGCTATGAGTGCTTATTTTTGTCTTTTTTTTCCCCTTGGACTTTAGTATTGTATTTTATCTTACCATCCTTTAAACATCGGTTTCTCTCACATATTTTCTTTTCGTCTTATAAATCTATGAGGTCTGTTTCAACAGACACTGTGTGACAAAAATGATTGGTGCAACAAAAATCTCTAATTTGGTGTGTATATGAGACGATATATCAGCCTTTGCCACACTGCTGCAGTTCTCAGAAAAGTCCTGAATGCACATGTGATTTCTTCTGGACTAATGTGTCTGTATAGTGGCTGTTTTTCCTGTTCAAAACTAGGTCGTTCCAGAAATTTTGTAGTAGCAGCGCTGTTTCCTTCTGAAAGGCCAAGTGACTACAGAAAGGTGTCAAAAGGATCTGCTTCGCTTTGCTAGTTTAACAAGTAACCAGAAAACAATTTCAGATCAGCACAATGTTTTGTGAAGTGCATAGTACTAACACAGTTTGAGTCTTAGGATATCTCTACAAGAGAAGACCCAACGCTTTGTGGCATATGAGCTTAAGACGGTAATATATAAATGATTTTTTAAAATTTTACTAAACTTTGTTAACTAAAAGTATGATAGAGGTTATTTTTCCACTGTTGTTTTGGGATAGTTTCTGTCATCCTTCTGGTCCAAAGATTTATACATCCCAGTTAAAAATACTCTCGTACAATAACTGTGTTTTATGTAAAGAAGCATGCTTTGCATGAGGATGTTAAGTTATTGTGACGGTATGTTTTAACAATAGCTTTTATCTTTTTATCCTGTCACTGAGGATTATTTTCAAAAATTGAGATTTTCAGGCAAAAAATTGTAATGGTCCTTGAGCAAGTGTTCTAAAGGTCATATAGCATCCTGCATAACCAGCTGGAGAAGTAAATGTATATTTAGACATTTTATGCATCTGTTGCCCCCACAACCAAAGCAGTAACTTGCAGTGAACATTTCAGCCTGCTGATCACTAAGCCCCCAGACTAGTTCTGTTTCTCAGTTAAGGGTTCCTCTGAGGCAAACTCCTCTTGAATTGTGTCCTGCACCTCTGCAAGGCCAACTCCATGAGCAGCTTTCCTGTAAAAAACAGCATCATGATCTGCTGCTTCCTCTCCAGGCGTGATGAGGAGAAGGATCCATCAAGCAGATACAGGAAACATTATTTTTGGTACTCTGACACTGACTGGAAGAAAATTAAGCTGGAAGCCAGTCAGAGAAGGTGGTGGTTTTTTCTTTTAAAAGACATACAGAAATGTGCTGTGATATCCAGAGAGGGAAGATGCCTTGCTCACATCGCAGCCTTTTGTAGGGCTGCTGACATCAGCTGGTAGAATAAAATCACACCAAGAAAAGTGTGGTTTTCACTCACATAGCAGAGAAAAGGTGTATTTGAGAGGGATTGTTTTCTGACATTATCTTCCATGGAAGTGGCACAATAGGATTATTGCTTATTAATATAGAGACATTGTGTTACTCTATCTGTAGAAAACAGAATGATTCTAATGGAGATTGAATATCTCTACATTAACATTTAGCAAAACGGAACCATTCTATACTGCAAAACTTTTAGCCAAGCCACACTGACCAAGTCTGTGGACTGTAAATATGAAATCCAACCACACTGAAACCCACTGAAATGTGAAATCCAACCCCAACCCCTACAGACTACATGGGGAGCAGGATTTTTTCCCTAATAGCACAGAATGCACTGTGTGATCCAAGAGATCAGAGGTGTTTCAGATTAAGCAGAGCTGCAGCATGGCAACAATGAAGAAGCAGCAGAACTAAGGATGGGCCCCTAAAACCATATGATTGCCAGCTTGGAGAATGAATTTTCCCTCATTCCCCAACAACCAGTGCTTCCCAGATGAAAAAGAAAAAAAATACATTCTGTTAACCTATTAATTTAGAGAACAGTCCAGACATTGCGCTCGTGAGAGGTAACATAATTACAGTTTATTTTATTAAATGCAGTACAGCATCATAAGACTGTGAAGAGATATCTGTCAAACCTGAGAAGTGAGTATCACAGCCACATAAACAAGAAAATATCCCCAAAACACGAAGGTACTGAAAACAAGAAAGTACTGAAGAGCTTATAGTGACCCAGGTAAAAATAGTAAAATTCTCCTAGATGCTTTGGGATGCGCTGATACTAGTGTTAGCTTGTAACAAATATATTGTAGATTTGAATTCATGTCTATCTGGTTTATCTGCTTGTCACAAGATCATAACGTAATTACATGTGGAAGAAGTCTAGGAAATAAGTAATAATATGTTTACTCAACATGTATACTATTCAGTAATGAGTCACTAATACCAGGGAAAAAAAGCTCTTGAAACTAATTTCAGCTCCTTCTGTGTATGTTAACACTTGAAAGTACACTTTAGTCTTTTCTGTTGGATTACCTAGCAAAATTACTGGAAACCTTTACTTTCAAATTCCCTTTCCCCTTACCCATTTTCCTCTTTGAAAGCCCTCACGCGAAATCCTTTGAAACGGCCTCTATAAAATTCGGGGCCGACATGAGTATCGTAAACGTGCAGATGATGGCGAAGAGGGTGAACGCAACCAGGCAGAGCCGGTCTATCACGGCCGCCGCGAACTTCCACTCGCTGCAGATTTCCTCGCCCTCGTCCTGCTTCCTGAAGCGCGTGGCGATGAACTGCACCTCCTCGAGGATCTTCAGCATCACCGGCAGGGCGTCCGCGACATCCCTCTTGGCCGCAAAGCGGGTGTCCTCCGGCAGGGCCCGGCCCGCGTCGCGGCCCCGGGGGCTCTCCGCGCTGGCGTAGCTGCAGAGCACACTGCCGTTGCTCGACTGCTGCCCGGGCAGGAGGTGCACCTCAGCGCTGTGCGCGCTCGCGGGGTGCTTGCCGTAGCCGTACTTGCAGGAGAGCGGCTTTATGCTTTCCCCAGGCTTCTTCATCCGCAGAAACCAGGCGCACCAGTTGAGGAGGATGACGCGGACCTGAAAGCGCAATCAGAGCATGAGCGGAGCCAGCGTTTTGACATTTCCTGAAGCATTTAGTGGCAGCTATAGCCACAGAATCATAGAATCATAGTATCACTATGCTTGGAAAAGACCTTCAAGATCATCGAGCCCAACCGTAAACCCATCCCCACCACTCCTGCTAAACCACGTCCCTAAGCACCTCATCTATATGTCTCTTGAACACTGCCAGTCGCGTGGACCCCACCACTTCCCTGGGCAGCCTGTTCCAAGGCTTCACTGCTCCTTCCATGCACAAATATTTCCTTATGTCTACCCTGAGTCTCTCCTGGCACAACTTGAGTATGTTCAAATGGTAAGTCTCTCCGTTTGCTACATTCACCAGCTAAGCGAGGTTTTCCAGATCTGGGCCATTTCCCAAAATGACATTTTCAGACCTACTTTGGGCACACTGGTGTTCAATGCCCAACAGCTCAGAGAGCAAAGGAGATTGAAGGTGTTCACTTTCCAGAAAGACCCTTGGCCTCCTTCTTTTGCGAGCAATCCTGGATTTAAGTGATGGAGCAGAAGGCACAAAGTTGGCTGCATCCTCTTACAACCTCTTCTCAGTTTACAGGGAGAGATATAATCTTAAAGATTCTTAGATTGTGCTGATTATGCTGACTATGCTGACAATGCTGGACAGACTACCTGAATTCTTTTGCATAAGCCCTCTCTGAAACCCCTACTGTTTAAGTGTATGTAAACGGCCTTTATTATTATTATTATTTGAAAGCTATTGCAATGCTGTTTTAAGCTCAGTCACACACACAGCAGGCCTTTTTCTCCAAAAACAACAGCAGTTGATCAATTAAATTAGGCAGTTCAAAATTTGGATGTTATTATTAACAGCTGTAATTTCCTCATGCTTTGGGGTAAAACTAGCTACTTTAACAGTTCATGGGAGCTTTCTAACCTGCGCACAGCCGTTTATGAGGCAAATATTTCCCATTAAGTTTGTCAGATGAGCTAGCTCAGGAGAGCACATCCAGCATTTTCCCTGTGATCTGATCTTCACATCTCTTCTCTGAACCCTGAGCTTACTAGATTTCCCATTTTTAGTGCTGATGGAATAGGAAGGCAAACAGCAGCAAACTAAATAAGCAAAATTTGGTAACTGTAAAATCCTCCAAAGAACACGTAAACAGGAATGGATATTGGCAAGGGGCTGGCAAGAGTCACTCTAGGAATACCGGTGGCCTCTTCAATTAATTGTTCATTCTGGTTGCAACCAAATTATCTTCTTTTCAAGAAAAAAGAAAGAAAGAAAGAAAGCACAGAATGGCATCTGGCTTCACTCCTCCACCCAGCATTGCCCTTAGGACGCTGCTTCTGCAACTGTGGCCATGCAAGCCCCAGGGCCACCCCTTGTTCATGAGGCAGTGTCAGAGAGCGGCTGAGTTGCTGTCTCCTGCATTTGCACTGCGTTGTCTCCTGTGTTTGGACCATGTAGAGGGCAAAATGCTGCCTGTGCTTTGCTGTAATGATAAGCATAACTTCACAGAGGAGGAGGCACTAATTGCCACAGCAGGGAGCAATAATAGTAAAACACAAAAGCCAAGACGAGTGGAAGATGGTTATGCAGTTCTTAAGTTTTGCAGTGGGAGTTCTTCTGGCTCACAGCCTTGTGCTCCTTTCCCCTGGGTCCTTCTGCCTTCCTCCTTCTAATGCATCTTTTATTCCTCACCCTGAAAAGCCATTTTCACGAGTTTCAAATTATTCTGCTTTCACCGTTGGCTTTAAATGTTTTATTATTTCCTCCATGGTCACCACAGACAAACGCAAAACTATAACGTAGCAGGTTAAAAATAATCCATCCTGGATTTAATTGAACTTCCTTAATTAAAATGTCCTCTGACTGCTTATGGACACATGATTACATATCATCATGGAACGATATAAAGGCTTTAATTGCTAACAATATTTCAACAGTATTGGTGGTGAGGATAGAGGGAACTTTATTCTGCCATAATGTGAAATTTCAAAACACTAGACCAGGCAAACTTTCTTATTAGAAAATGTTAATTATGTCTGCCTTCGTTCTTCAAGGAGATGTGGAGGGGAAGCTCTATTCTGCAGAAATATCCAATTCCATCAAAGGTGGAAAAACATCCCATAATCGTTAACAAGGTTAGAGCTCTGCAAAACACTGATGTGTGGCTCTGCTGGGGATATGTGCAGGGAGTGAGTAGTTCTGGGGGTATCTGCTGAGCCTGGAATTGCAGAGAGTAAATTTCAGGTACACAATTTCCTTCTCTCTTCACATAGGCATCCTAATATGTTGCTGCTTTTATAGCAAAAAACTACATGCCTTGGGGGGGAAAAAAAAAAAAGGAAAAAAGAAAAAAAGGAAGAAAAAGGAGGTAAACAGGTAAACAGGCCCTGAAAGATGCTGTAAGAATAAAATCAAAATCAGGACTGTGCCGTAAATCCTAATGGCTGAGCAATGGCCATGGTTTGCAGAGACCTTGTGACCTGTCACTATCGAGGCATCAGTCTCTTCCCACACAACTGGAATTCACCACTTTTGCCTGGAAATTGTCCAGCCCAGTCTGCTTGCCTGGACTACAGCTATTGCAGTCTGTTGTTTGGACTCTCCACTGATGCCTTCTGCAGGCTTTGCTTCCTGATAGTAGTATTTTTAAGTGTGTGGCAGTTCCTGGCAGGCCATTGAGCTTTGTTGTTGAAGACTGAGAATCCCTTGCATGCAACATTTCTAACCAAAAAATAGTGGACCTTAGCAGGTTTGTGGCAAAATCACACAGTACGTGACTAGATCTTTCTTACCGGTAGATCCTACCTTGTCATTCTTTGACTAGCTGCTGTCAAATGCAGACTGTATGGGTGTTGTGTTCAGAAATACATTCACCATTGTCTTGGACGAAGGCACAGTGAAGGCACAGCGCAATCCTTCATGCAAGACTGGGAGGAGTGATTGATACCCCAGGGCTGTGTTGCTGTTCTGAGGGACCTCAACTGGCTGGAGAGTTGGGCTGACAGTAACTTCATGAGGTTCAACCAAGGGGACTGCAGAGTCCTGCCCGGAGGGAGGAATAACTGCACACACCAGGACAGGCTGGGTGTGACCTGCTGGAGAGCAGCTCTGCAGAGAGCGACCTGGAGGTCCTGGTGGGCAAGATGTCCATGAGCCTCCAGTGTGCCCTTGTGGCCAAGAAGGCCAGTGATGTTCTGGGTTACACGAGCAAGAAGGCTGCCAGCAGGTAGAGGAAGCGATGGGGGCCACATCTGGAGTACTGCCATAGTTCTGGGCTTTCCAGTACACAGTCAACCCCTATTTTCCTCTACATCTAGCCAAGAATCTTTTGTCAAATATGTTTCTACACATCTTCTTGCCAATGACAAAAGAAAAATCCTCTCTTTTCTAGAAGTGGGCTGAGCTGTGTACCTCTCCCAAACATATACGGGAGAATGGACCCATGATTCCACACTTCCCATGATTGTTCAAATCTTTTTTACTTTTTTATTGCATTTTTCACTATAGATTCCTTGGATTCACTCTTTAGGAAGGAAGTCCTTTCAGTACTCCAGGATGGGCACAGCAGTTTCCACTCCTATGGATTGCCCCAATTCTTGCAGGAACTCCAGGAAGCTCCAAATGACTGATAGGAAAGAATAAAATCCTCTCCCCGGTAGTTTTCAGATATACATCATTTCTGTGTTCTGAAGTTTGTAAGCAACAAGTCAGGTTTGATAGCTTGTTGTAGAAATGCAAGAGTTCTTCTTGCTTTGTCCTACAGAATGGATGATTCGTGCGATGAAGGCCTGGTTTCACGGGTCTAGTTAGGTATAATGCCAAATCCCGGTATACTGTAGAGGCAGCTAGTCCTGTGTTAGCATGCAACATTCATTTGTCACAGAGATCTGCAGAACTGTTTTCTTAGGCTTGTCCTGTTTCTCGGGAGACTTCGAAAAGAATCAGGAATGATAATTTCCTCCAATGTGTAATCATCACAGTGAATTAACACATAGTGATTGAAAACATATTGAAGAATCAAGTTAATGGAGATGGCCTCAGACAGATGGCTCCTTGATGGTCTGACAAGGAGCAAGAATTGGGTGGCAGGGACCGTGAGCATATTTAATATGATGTCTCAGATCATGCCCTGACTTCTAAGAAGGCAAAAGACACAGCACAATTGTCCAAGGGATGTTGTGCTGCTGCAGACTCTGTCCATCTGGATATCAGAAGCATGTTTATCCAGACTGCTGTCCCTAAGTGCTGCTTACGCAGAGCAAGCCAATCTAGAATTCAACTGTTGTGCATCCTTGCAACTGAGCTCTTCTTAATTTACATAGCATTTAAGGAAGTGTTTAGTAGGTATGCTCAATGTAGCTTTTTTTTTTTTAATTTGCATTGACACTATAATTGATTTTTAAAGAAGATATATCAGTTCTATTTCGGAAACTAACATTGGTAGCCAAGTGAAATTTCACATCACGTCAAGATAATTGTCCAGCATGCCAAATAAATAGAGGATGCTGTAAAAGCAAATTTCTTTGAAACCAGGTGACAGTGACTATTGGAATCTGCTTCAGCTTTCGTTGTTTTTCCTTTGTAGTAGCAGTGTGTTCCCTGCTTATCCTAAAATCCATTCTTGGGAATGTGCAAGAAAAAAAAAGGTTTTTATTTTTAGCTTGAAAATCAGTTGTTGAATATTTACGACCAAAGCTGCTTACCCATCTGGGCATCTTTCCTGCTTGAGGGTCATGATGATGAAACTGTAAAACCAGCACTGTTACCACCACAGACAGACCAACGATGACCATAATGCTTGCGAAATATTGAGCTGCAATAGAAAGGAGAATTTCCATTAGGTGAGAAAAAAAAAAAGCAAATAACATTCCTCAGCCAGCCCCTGAGAGCCGTCCTGTGTCACATCCAAACACCCTGTTCTTGGTACTAGCAGCATTGCTGAAGGGATGTGCTTTGTTCATTGGGTTGCAGGACCCCCCGGCAAAGTGTGACCATGACACCATTTCTTTACCTGCTCTCCCCATCTTCACTGCATCTTTTTCAGCATCTTCTTCCACAACCTCCCTCAAGCCCAAGTCTCCTGAGTTCCAGCTGTATTCTCACCTTATGGCTACATCTAAGCCTGCCGTGCTGGGGAGAAGACCCTCAAAGACCCTCAAAGTCAGAACTGCAACTAATTTAAGCCCCGGTACAGCCTTCTCATGCTGGGAGTTATGTTGAAGCACTGGAAAGTAAAGAAGAAATGCCCACAGAGCTCACATTTGAAGACTACTGTGCAAAACACTAGGGATCATGACAGCTGGATCATAGGGAGCGAGGTGGGACAACTCGTGACACTGACTTTGCTCATAACCTCCTCCCTGCCCACTCCTCCCTGATGAGCCATGCAGGAGAAGTCAAGGATTTTAATGATGACTCCAAGGCAAGTTCTGTGCCAGGCTTTGTTTCCTAACACCGCTTTCCTTAGCAGCAAAGAGCGTATTTTTAATAAGGAGGTCCCAGTGCCTTCCTGAAACCAATGCTATAACTGCTCCAGGAGGTTTGCATGGCTTTCCATGGCAAAATGAATTATGCAGCTGGGTTAGCAGAATACTCCTGAGGGCAAGGTGAATGGAAAGGTCTCTCTTACGCTTACTTATGGAAGAATAAAGCCAACAGTGGTGCAGAAACAGAACAAACCATGAATTCAGTTTAGAAAAGGTGTCTGATCTGACTCCAAAATGCATCATATAACAGGAACAGATCCATGTTGCTATCACTAGTATAATTACTGCCACAAGTCACTAAATCCTGCAGTAAATTCTATGCATTTAGATGCTACCAATAAGACTTTCCGGCCTAAAGTGGTCAATTAAAAACATCTTTGGCTTGGATTTTTCATAGACCCTTGAAAAATTAACATAGAACCTGATCTCTTTCAGGCATGATGTGTCTGCTCTTTTATTGCTGATTTCCTTCTGTTTCTTTGCCAGGGGAGGTATGACATGACACACTACCTGGACACCTGCTCTAACACCTGGGAGCTGCCAGGCTCAGTCTCAGCATTGCCAGAAGAGGACCAGGTGCTGTAGTCGTGGCAAACACATATCTAATAGAGCCACAGACACTTCTTAAATGATCAGTGATGACAACAGCTGCTTCTTTTTGCAAACATCCTCTGACACTGTAGAGCAAAACCTGTGTCAAAAGGATGGCCTTGAATTGCAATCCAAGGCTTTAGGACCTTCAATACTGTCGGTATCATTTTAGGACATTCTTTACCTAACATCAAGGAAGCACCTTAAGATTATTTTAGAGATGTTTTGGAAGACCTTTCACTCGAGAGAAACTTGATTAACCTTAAGGACTGGTAGTAAAACAAGGTATATAAAACAGAAACCCTAAGAAAGGCAAGAAGATCCCAGAGGGATGCTTTGCTTTGTTGGAATTATTACTGAACACTTACAAGGAAATCAGTGTGTTATCCAGATTTATTAACCCAGTTAATCGAGAGGCAGAGCTTCCCCACTGTGGCAAGTTATAGTCCTGGTTTTATTATTGAAATGATGGAGGAGGAAGGGAAGTGTCATACTCAGGTATTCCCAGAGGCTGGGCTAGATATATCCCATCCAATTCTTTTTTTTTTTTTTCATGGAGAAAGTTGCAACACTCATTGCTTTGGGAAGAGCACATTTAACACAGAGTCAAAAACTGTAAAGAACTGCTGAGAACTGAGAACATCTGACGCCTGGGAGAGGCTGAGGAGAGGCCTGGAGTCAGCGAGCAGCCAGGAAGGAGCATTAAAGGGCAGGAAGAAAAGCACATAGTAGAATCAAAAGGAGGCAGAGAAAAACTGAAAGGGTGGATGTGAAAGCAGCAGCAGCTGAGGAGATACAGGCACATGAGAGAAAATGTAAAAGAAGATTAATCTCATCTTCTTCATCTAGTCAGAACCACTAGTGGCTTTTGTTCTTAACTTAAAACAATCTGTAATTCTTGGAGGGGGTGAAGCACGAGACTGCTTCCTTGTCTCAGCAATTTGCAGACTGGCTTGTTGTGTGACTGAACTGCAAGAAGTCACCCAAGCAGCTGGTGAAAGCATATTTATCCACAGCTTCTTCTTTACTGAAATAAAATAAATATGATGAAGAAGACCGAGAAGGAGACAAGGCTGTAAATATGTTAGACTAGTAGAGCCCTGAGTAGCAAGTAAGCATTATGAATTTAGAACAAGGAAGCGGGTGAGCATTGTCAAAGAAGAGGACAGACGGAAATGCAGTTTATACTACCTGGAGGTGGCAATAACTCATTTTTTTGCATGGTATTTGATATGTCCAACCCAGGTGTCAAGATTTGTGTGGGTGCTAATATGGACTGAGGAAGTGACTGTTCCTTGTACTCATGCGTCCCAAATTTCGTCTTTTCAAACAATGTATGAGCACACCATTTTTCAGGTGGTCCACACTTTCTGCAATAAACCACCTTTTAGATCAAAATACAGGTTCTTGACCTAAAAGTCATGGCACTACTCTGAAGCGAGCTGTCAGGAAATAATGATTTGCACTGCTTTGGAGTTTACTTGGGGATGTATTAAAAGAAAAGAGAAAAGCGAGATGTTTAACATGTCTCCATGCTCAACAGAATGTCTGGACACTCTAGGCCTGTAGAGTGCTTGTGGAAGAAACAAATCACCCGACTGGTTTGAAGGGTCTGAACACTTCACTTTTACACTTCATTTTTAGGGTTTGGCTAAAAGAACCAGAACGTGCCCTTATCTGACGTGACAAAACGCTCTGGCCTCAATACCTCCCCCATGCACCATCGAGGGAGAGCAGCCAGCGCTGAGCTTACTGCAGCCGTGGGCTGAGTTCAGCCCTGCCTGCTGCTGCTTCACTGCATGACCACGTTTCCTCAGCCATCTGGGGCTGATCTGAAGGACCACGGTCTGCAATCGGTGTGCGTTGCGTCAAGGGGAGCGGAGGAAACAGCCAGACAAGGCCAGGTTTGCTAAGTAGATGTTTTAGGGTTTAGCACCTTATGACCCATTTTCTTGCAGCAGTGGGACTGCTAGAGGGGAGATGTGGTCAAGGTAGAGGCCGAAGAGGGGACAGAGATCCATGTCACACTCCTCACTCATGAGGAGACACAAACCTGCCTTGACCAGGGCTAGCGATTTAGTAGTGTTTCTTGAATAAATTTTCTTAAAGGAACGTTTCCTAAAGAATCACCACTAAAATAGGCTGGTTCATCTATGTCTGAAAACATGTAAAATAGGTTGCATCACCTAGGTCTGTAGGCATCCAGGATCACGGAGGAGGAACAGGGACCTCTGCAACCCTGTCCACGCCATACGGTGTGGCCTGAGGTGTTTCACCCCGGGGTGATATTGCATGCCTGGGTGAGGAAGCGGTGCTGTTACACTGCATTGCCTTGAATCCCTCAGAGCCATTGCTGACTGCGATGGGAGATGGATTCATCTCTCCTTCGGCAAAGATCTCGATTTTTTTTTGCTAGGTAACTAAATGCTACATTATAAGCCGAGTTTTTTAAGGTGCTCAGTCCCTGAGTCCAACCTTGCAGCCCATCCTGAGACATTGATTTTTGAAAACATGCCTGCAGCAATGCAAGATTAATGAGATCCCAGTGACTGTTTTATCAGGGCCTGCTGGAAGCACGTAAGCATGATCTTCAGTTGTATAATCTTAAGGAGGCTCTCCTAAAAGGATAACGGCTAAGGGGCAGAGTTACAGTTAGGAATATGACTTGATCTGGGGAAACTACCTTCCTCGTTACTTCTTAATGCATGATTTGCTACCCCTAATTACAAGATCGCTCTCAAACAAGGAATATAGTGTAATGAGGTCTGGGATATGCAGACTGCAAATAAGGAGGCACAATGCTCTTTGAAAAAAAGAATTCAGGCGTATGCCTATTGCCTATGGGATGGATTGATCCTTCTTCAGAGGCGGCCACAAGGCCATTACCAAAAATGAACTTGAGCATCCAGTGCTGTTTACATGAATTATGCTTTGTTAAAACAAAGAAGCCCTAGCAGTTTATGTCTGGATGCCATAAATGTCATTATCACACGAATTACCTAAACTCCTAGTTTGAATTTACAGCATCAGAATTTGCACGGAAGCTCTAATTTAAATTATATTATTTGTGCAGTTTCAAATTGGTCCCTGAACTGGACTTATGCGTGGATCTCCCTCCTCATATAATGCCCTCAGTTGCTGTACAAGCTTATTATGCATTAAGGGCAGGACATCTCCATGAAATCACTGGCTTTTTAAGTGAGAAACAAATACGTGTGCAAGTTAATAGGCTTACAGAAATGTGGTGGAGCAAATGCTATCATATCTCTGAGCTGCATGGCTCAGGCTTTGGGATTTCACCCAGTGATAGTGCCACCAGCTCAGTAATTTCAGGTGTGTAACACCTCTGGAGTTCTCTGCATTTCTCTAAGTTTCTTCCTTATGGGATGATCTCCAGCTGTCTAGCTACACTGGCTTTTTATAAATATATTTTTTAAAGAGAGAAGTTAAAAATAGGTCAAATCATGAGCTCAGACATAGTGCCCATGGGGCAAGATGAAGCCGCCCCGGGATGGGTAAGTTTAGGACACATCTGCTGCTGTATAATCATGGTCTGAACGTCTGCTCAGGAGCTTCCAGCACCAGCAGGCACCTCCAGGGCCCAGCAGCGAAACAAGCCTTGCTCATATAATCAACTTGTGCTGAATTCTGGCCAAACCATTGTGTTTGTAAATGCCATGGGACGTAAATGCTCTGATCCAAATGACTGAGCTGGTTTCTTTTGCTATGGGTGGTTAATTTTTTAAACATAAGCAGAAGCATCCTTGCCTTGGTTCCCAGGCTTTTACCAACATCATGGATGAGTTTGCAGAAGCCCTTCAGTTTTTGAAAGATTGCAATGTCTTGTATGGCACATATGCAATGCTGCTGAAAACTAAGCTCTGAAAACTCCTATTTCCCCCAAACAGGGGGAATTTTCTGGAGAACAGCAGCAAGGGGATAAATGCAGTCACCCAGACTCCTAATTGGAGCATTCTGCCTCACTGAGTAAAAGAAGACTCCAGCAGACATCATCCCATGGGGTAGCAAAGACACTGAGCTCTAATTTCTAGGCCACGTTTTGCCACTTGCTCCTTACAGGTGAAAAGAAAAATAAAAATCTGCTTGCTGTTAATGTGAATCTATTGGGCTGCACAGAAAACTGGAGTCCATCTTGCAAGCAGTTGCATGTGGTGAGGGAGAAAGTCTACTGTGGGAAGTTTCACAGAGTTATTGCAAAAGGCAAGGCAAGGGAAGGAAGGGAGATGCTTTGCAGGCAGGTTAGAGCAGGGAGAAGCAGGTGCCCTGCCCCTTAAGCTCATTTAGGCTAGAAGGTGCCTCGTTTATTGAAAATACCAGTTGAGGTCAAGAGAGAGCAGCCTCGCTTAAAAAGGATCAAGATGCAATTTCCTCATTTTTTTGCAAATGGATCAGACATGAGAAGTCAGTTCCTTTCGTCATGTTATATCAGAGCAGCTTTCCTCTGTACCCCTAACAATGACTGCAAACTGCAGCTCTGCTTTCTTCTCACGATCTCACTGTTACGTAAACACTGAGGTCAAATGGCAGAGGAAAGTAAGATATATAGCATGTTAGGGACCAGTGTTGTGGGACAGGCAAAAACTGGGAGTATTCACACAGGTCCAGAAGAATGCAAGTTTAGTTTTTAAAACCCAAGTCCTAACAGTACAAAGCCAAGTGTATGGGTCAGAGGAACTCTACTCCCATGCACAGGAAGACCAGCAACAGTGATTTTTCCTGCAGAACAGCAGTTGATCCGTCAGGATCATATTGCTTGCAATCCTCTTTAAACTGCATGTTCTAGGAGATTCATTTATTATTGTAGCTTGGTGCTAGTCATGGAGATTCTCCAAGAACTGAGCAAGCTGTCCAAGAGTCCACCCCTTCCTCCTGAAGGATTTTCAGCCAGAACTGGATCACACTGGAAAACTGCAATCATCCTGGTATTGCCTTCAAGACGCCTGGCAATATTCTGAGATCACCTATTCTGGGACTTCTAGGAATATGGATTTAAAACTAAGCACTCTGTGCAAGAGAGTTCGCAAGTTTTAAGGCATGCCAACCCAGACTGCCTGGTTTTACTCAAAACTCAGTTTGCTTTTGGGGCGTAACATGGGAACATTGAGCGAGAGTAGCCAGGGGATTGCTCTAGGCATCCTTTTGCTGGATAGCTCAAATCAGTCTCCAGGGTCCATGTATTAGAATTATTCTTTACAGCGTTTTACAGTATGAAATTTGTTTAATGAACAGATGAAAGGAACAGACTGTCTTTAACCTACATGACAACTTTGAAAGGTGCGTTTCTAATACATTTGATATGCTCCAATTATTTAGGCATTATGAAAAAATAGCAATAACACAAGTTGCCAACAAGGCATATTTAATATATTAATAGTGAGAAGAGAATCCTTCATCATATTTTTGGCTCTGTGATCCAGAAATAATGAAAAGGTGTGAGAACTCCTAATACTTGAGCCAACAGTCCCCCGGAGAAAGGGACTTGACCCAGTAGACTTCCCCACTACCCTGATGATCTTTGATATTGATACATTCACAACTAATTAACTAGAAACTTGCTATTACAGCATCAAAATCTGTAAGAATGCATAACTCTTTATAGCTTTCCTTGGCCCAGATCATCTTATCTTCTCTAGTAGGGGCTTGTATTAGAAGGAACTGGTCTAGATAAAGCTATTGCAGTCAGCATAGAAAAGTGTACCCCTGTAATTTAATTCCAAATTTTTCTTTTGTTTTGTTACAACCGTAGCTGCCTCTGTAGATCCTAGATACAGGTATGGCTGGGGGGACTTATTAACTTTCTGGAAGCCCATCTTACTTGGGATAACAGTCATGCTGACTTTCAGTAAGGCGCCCAATTTATTTGGAGTCTTTCAGAAACTTTTGAGCACGCTGCATAGCCCTATGAGTCACCAACCTTACAGACTGCTAGGTCTATCTAACTCCCAGACGTTAGATAATGAGGTTGTCTGACTAAACATCATTTTGTTCTTTTCATGGTCTGCCTCATTGCAGGCTTTAGTTATACAGTGATGAGGCACACCATACATCAGCATCTAGATGTATTGTTTAATTTTTGTTTGTTCATTTATACTGTCCTTTCCTGTGTGGGCATGTGTGTGTGTTCAGCACTTGGTGTTATGGACCTTCATCTGGAGCCTTCTGATGACACTACACTAATAATAAGAGCAATAATCCACCATTCTGAGTCCTGGTAAGGTCTTTAAGATATTTCCATGGCTACCTCTTAGGCTAAGGCTATAATAAAAAGGCTTATATGGCACAAGATCGGATTTCTTATACTTTCTTCGAAGGCAGTTGCCCTCGTAGATCACTGTGTCCTGAAAGTCTTGTTGCCCAACTAAACCTCCAGGTTTTGTGTTAGTCCTATGTTCCCTGCACCTTGCAATTCACCTGCTTACCTGATGTCTTCAAAGCCCCTTTGCACCCCTCTATCAGCTCTCCTCATTTGCACAAACAGTGAAGACTCTAAGATTTACTCTTGACACTGCTAAAATGCAAAACTCCATTAAAAAAAATATAAATAAATAAACAAACAAAGATTCAGTCACAAATAATCTTTTCACAGCACATAGGAATTGCCATAGGGAGCGCACAGAGCAGGCAAAAGCAACTTACCTATCAGTGGGACAGAGTCAGAAGTTGCAGGCATGATCTCAGCCACAAGCAGCATGAACACGGTCAGGGAGAGCAGGACAGTGATACCTGCAGAGAATGAGCAAAGAGGGGAAGGTTGAGGAACGTGATCTCTGATGCTCTCCTGTGATGTCTGTGCTGACAAATACAACCTTGTCCTGGTCTACAGCTAAGCCAAATGCATGATTTTGTGCTTGTCAGGACAGATGAGAGCTTCCACCAAGTGAGAGTATCTTTGAATGCATCTTTATCCGTTCTCTTTCCCCTTGTCACATTACACTCCAAACTTTGTACCCCTTAAAGTAATGGAGAAGTTTTTGTTGCTGATTGAAATGCTGGTCTTGTAAAACTGGGCTCAAACAAAGCCCAGCCAGTTTTTAAGAGCCTGCAGAGACTTCACAGTCAAAAGTAGTCTTTGTCTATTGCTCATGGTATAATGCCCCCCTAACAGCTGTAACCCCACTTACATGTAGCTCTTTATTTGTTTCTTCTGGAAAGGCTGTTGTAAAAACTCACTGTCCTGTTTTACAGCCTGCATGAGCATTATTTCCTATTTTTGGTACTGCCTTTTACCTCAAATAATTCCTTTTGTTGATCTCTCTCCCTAATTTTTATAAACAGCAGTCTTATACCTCTTAGCTCTTGTTTTACTTGATGTAAGCCTGGCCGCTCAACTCCCTGATTTCTCTATGGACCTTCAGTGTCCATGTTTTTTTTTTTCTGAATGTCTTTGTCCAGACCAGTTTTGTGCATAACATAAAAATTAAGGTCTCACCTGCGCCAGCTTTGTGTGTTTCTCACTTCCCCCTGTCTTCTGCTCTTGGAAGTACATATAATAGTGTATCACATTTAACTCCTCTTAGGCTGTCACTTCTTTGCATTTCTGGGGAACTCGCTGCCTGCTGATTTGGGACCTTGGGCATGGGGAAGATGATAATCCAATACTCAATCACTGCTGCTCATGACCCTTTAGAAAGCCTCTCCACCTCTCTGTGTCTTAGTATATTAGCTGAAAAAAGGAGCTAACCAGCTGTGAAACGCATTGGGATGCACTAAGGAAAAGAGCAGCAGTGGAGAGAGTGTCATCATTGTTGCTTGTGGCAGTGAAAATTTTTGCCTCATCCCCAGGATAAAATCAAAAAGATGATGTCAGTAGAAGTACTTAGCACAGTATGTGTTAATGTCTTGCAGAAAGTTGTTATCCTTTTTTCTCCAACCAAACAAGCGCTTCAGCTGCTCCTCCAGGGAAATCTTTTTTATCAAGCATCATGAGGCATTTATTCCCCATTCTATGGAGAAGACTTAGGAAGGAAATGAATTTTCTTGCACTTACCTAGAGAAATCTTCTCTCCTGAATCAGCTGGCAAGAGGAAGACGAGCAATGCCAAGGCAGAGATAAGAACGCAGGGAATCAGCAGGTTCAAGCCATAGTAGAGTGTGCGTCGGCGCATGGTGACAGTGTATGTCACATCTGGATATGGCTCCTTACAGCATTCATAATACATCTCATTCCTCTTTCCTGGCACAGCTGTAGAGAAGGGACACGATGATCAGCACCCCCATTCACTCCCAGGAAGAGGACAAGCCCATGATGGTTTACGACACCTCCGACCAGTGCTCCCTCACTGGAGCACAAAGGTGCTCTGCAGATGATATGCAGAAGAGTGCCACTAGTTGTTATTTTTCTGTTATTTTTCTCTTATATCGTACTTGCTTTGCTTAACCAGGAAAAACAAATACGACTTCTGTTTTCAAAAGGGGTGCTAAGTCAAGCTTAAAGTCTGTTACCTCCAAGGTTAAGAGACATAACTATACAACACATCTGTACTGTGGGGCTTGTCAACGTGACCATATTGCAGAAGACCCTGTTTGGCAGGACCATCTAAGACCCTGCTTGGCAAGGACAGCAGCAGCAGAGAAAATGTCAGGGGAAGCTGGAAAAGCTCCATGTCTTGTATCCTTGCTGTCACCGTTGCACACCTCCCATGTCTTGTTGTCTACACAACAGAAGATGCTATGGTGTGTGTGTCCTGGCAGGAGTGTGGCAAAATCTCCATAAAATATGTGTCCAAAGCTGGTTTATGGTCTCAACTGTAGTTACATGAACCAGCTAAGGGCCAGCTCTGTCCATGCCCTATCTGGGATGAAAACAGATAAACTAAGGACCAGGCTCTACATCAGGTACACAAAGCCATTGGACTTTGCACTATATGCACTATAAAGGAGTATGTGGAAGCCAGGATTGCTCTGAAATGGACTGATTTTAGAAGATGTCCTTGCCTACCCCCTTGGCCTGGCAGATGAAATGTCCTGTCCTCGAGTTCTCTGTAGGGTGGTCTAAGCTTTGTCGATTCCATAGCGTTGCTTCTGATTTACACGTACATCAATGAGTTCATAATAAAACCTTGGAAGGTAGCTCTGAATAACTAATTCTCGGAATAGGATCCTCTTTTTAAGAAAACAGGTCTCTTCTGAAGCACAGAAGAGAACAGAGACATCCTGAGCTGCAGTTATTTGCATGAACCGATAGACACTTTGATCATTTTGTGGGCAAGAGGAATTAATTTCTGTAAAAGCTTACACCAATTTTTGCTGAAACAGTGTTTTTTAACCCAATCATTTTTGGCTGATGTGGTAGAGTAGATGTGACGTTATGCTCAGTGTGCCTGTATGAGACACACATCCAAATTTAGTACTGACAAAATGCGCAAATGTATCAGGACTAACAGATCCCTTTTACGCTCCCCTTAATTTCATGCTGCTGCTGCAGAACACAGTGTTTTCAGAGCCATTTCAATGAACATGTTTGAAAAATTCTCTCTAAACAGTGATTTTTTTTCTCTTTTTCCTAACTTTTATTTAGGAGCTTTTAACATTTCTATTTCATGCTTCCCAGTTGGACTGCTCATTTCTCTATGCTTGCGTTTTGCCTTTGAAAATTAGGCTGTTGAAGATTTGAGCCCTTCAATTTACCCACTAAATCCCATTCTCCATTTGAGATGTAGTTAGAAATATCAGCCTCAAGCATCTGCAGATCAAGTAGCCAGCCACTGTGGGTCCAGGAGCCGAACTTCAAATCACACTTCTGCACATCAAAAGGGAACCAGCGAACATCGATGTAACATGTGCTCTTCAAAATGCCTGTGGATAGAAATGGATGGAATCAAATGTGTACAGGGTGCGGTCCGTCAAATGGGGAATAATTTGGAATAATTGTTTCTGCCATCTCCTTGACACACCCAGTAATGTGAATTCCACTATTAAGACATCTACCTGAACAGTTTTGTGCTTTGCAGTGGCGCTCGAGCTGTACCTCTTGAAAATCAAATCTCCAAAACAGAGTTTCATTTATTATTGCCAACACTGGCTGTTGCAAAGGCTGCGGATGTTGTGCATGATCATTTTCCTGCACAGACAGGGCTGTTCTGGGTGGCTCTGTTCCTCCCATTTGTTCCTTCATGCTCAGGTAGGTCTCTCTCCTGCTGTCATGTCCCTTTTTGGACTGGCAACAAGGAGCCTTTCCTCCCATTTCCTTCTGAATCTTGGCCCTGCTCCCTTAACCACTGGCTGCTGTCCTGTCCTTCATCTCCGCTCCTCCACCAGCCACATGTACCACAGCTTGTTTCTCTAATGGACAGTAACAGCGAGTACTGCCTCCTCTTACAGGCAAGGGAAATAAAACTTTCATGAAGCCTTAGGAACACTCTTTTCCCCTCTGCAGTATTTTGCTGTGTCTCAATTAATCTAGCTGCTGGTGCTGTCAGGTAGGCTGATTATGAACATTTTTCCTTCAAAAAAGGATTGGACAAAATATTTTACCAGCAGTTAAAATCTTGTAAGTAAAGATGTGCTTTGCACAAAAGCTTTTCTTTACCCCTTAGTCCTAAGCTTCTTCTTCCTTGGGCTCTCAAGTAAGAAGCTCTCTACAATGGAGCTTGCTGTTCTCTCTGGTTGGCAATCTGCACACATGGTCCTGCTTCTCCTACTCCATTGGCAGGAAAGGAACTAATAGGGGCACCAGATCTCCCTAATATCAACACAGCCTGCATGACCCACCTAAACAGACCCTGTGGAGATGGAAAAGGCTCTGCCCTGGTGAATGTTGTCTTTTCATGCTTCTGCGCCCTGGAGAACAGCCTGACCCACAGATCTGTCCCAGAGAAACCACACAAGCATTTTAAGTCACCTCAGGATAGGGTTCACCACCAAACCCCAGGACTTACTTGGAGTCAGCCTTCCAACAACTACCTCAAAGCCTGGATGCTTCTTGACCACCACAGCAAGCAACAATGGGAATAGCCTGACTGTTTGCTGCTAGATTCCTAGTGCCAAGACTCTACAAGCACTGGAGTCAGCAGTATGCCTGGAAAACAGGCAAGGACCATCATCGGGAGTGGTCTCAGTTCCTCTTTTCAAGAGTTACAGGCTCAGCCTAAGACTTCAAACAGTGCTTGGAGGAACAGTGCTTGGGGGAACAGTGCTGCTCACGGGACACCTCCTGTAGATGCATCTCTCTTCACTCACACGAAAGAGCTAGCTGGGTTGTACATGAAACCTCCCCCTGTGAAAACAGCACTTTGCCTTAAATGTACCTCTGCTGGTCTCTGAATGTTGGAAGCAAACTGCTCAGGAAATGTATTTGTTCATTTATGAAGTGGAAGTTTGCCACTAATAATAGACCTAAATTACTTCAGCAGGTCTGTTCCATAATAGATCGCTTGCAAAATTTCTACATACAGACATTTCTACAATTGCTTGGATTTCACTCATAAAGGAAAACTGTTTGTTATTATTCAAAGCTACACATTGATTTAAAGCAACAAAACATGTTCTCCGTACCTGGAGGAATATATTGACAAGATCCAGAGTAATTCACCAGCACATTTGTGTGAAACGTCGCATCAAATCTTTCATCAGCACTGCAACAAAAATGCGAACAAAGAGCCAACAGACATAAGACTTTGAATATAGTAACTGTGAACAGAACAATAACATTTTATCAGAATTTTATGCACTGGATGTTTGAGTTAAGGGATGTCCTATGCCTAGTCAAAGGACCCACTCCCATTAGCAGATCAGTCTTTCATGATGCATGGGGCCAATGCTGAAAGCGCTGGCAAGAAGATATTTCCGATCTGGGGGATAAAGGGGAAGACTGGCTGAGCCTGAAAGAGCATAAACCAGGTAAAAGGGACCAAGAGAAAGGGGATTTCTGGAGGATTCCAGCAATTCTGAAGAGAAGAAGTAATCTCCAAGGATCAAGACTATGGGCTCACGTTAGAGTGTTTCTTGGGAAGAGGCTAAGTGCAGAGGGTTCCTATATGTACAAAGGTTTGACACATAGTGTGAAGGTCCGTAGGACTCCATCATGTTAGCGAGCACCTCCTGTGTCATGGCCAGACATGAGTCCATCATCTGGTTACTCATAAATGAACACAAGAAGGAATCAAAAAAAAATATATGGGGAAAAGAATACATGGCTAAAGACGAACCAAAACAGAACAGCACAAACAAATGAGGATAAAATCGAAAAGCTGAGGTGATAACTGGCCAGAGACATAAAAGGCAGCAAGATTCATGCAATGACAGGAGTGCAGGCCTGAATAGGGGGTGAATAGGTTAAAGAAGTGTGCATACATTAGACTCCCTTTGGCACATCTGATAAAATTTACTCTGGAACACTGAAGGAACTGGCCGAAATATTCTCTGAAGCATTAACGATTATCTGTGAGAGCTCATGGAAAATAAGAAAGGATGTAGTGAACCAGAGGTGATCAAAGAAAATTCAGATTTTTTAAAAAAGTCTGAAGTTATAGGCATATCGGCCTAACTTCAAAGATAATAAGATGATAACAGCCAGCGTGGATTTGTCAAGGGCCAATTTCATCAAATCAAACTAATTTTCTTCTCTCTCAGAAGATGATTGACTCACTGATTAGGAGAATACAGGAAATATATCTGGACTCCAGAAAGCCTTTGACACATAAGGTTCTTATATGCAAACTATAGAACCAGGGAGCAGACTGGATGCTTGCTGGTGGGAGGCTGAATCTGGCTGAGTTGCTGTCATGAGCTCATAGCCAAACTGCGAGGAGTAAAGCTAAAATAAAGGAAAAACCCTTATATGATTTTCAAGTGAATACAAGTTTCCTTCAGACTCCTGAGGGTGAGGGTTTTCAAGAGAAAATAGATCTTGGCAAACCAAGAGAGAGACCAACAGAATGAAATTCAGTCCAGATGATTGCTACATATTCCCCTTAAAACTGGCAGAAAAACACAAAAAGTCTGAAGAACAAGGTCTGGAGTTTATGATGGATCAAAAAACAAGCCCAGAAATAAGAGTGTAGAAACAGAAAACCCTCCTTCAAGAATTAATCAAAGGAAAGGTATGGACGGATGTGGAGATTACTGTATCACTCCACTGCACAATGCAGGAGTCTTGGCTAGACTGCTGAATCCTGTTTTGAAGAAAAAAAAAACAAAATGGAGTGTTTAAGAGGAGAAGAGATTTAATGGAAAGAGATTTAGAAAATGTGAATGATGAGAAGCACAAAGAAATCGGGCTTGTTTAGCCCAGGCAGGAAGACTAAGACAGAAACATGATAATAATTTTCCAGGGGAGACACGGAAATTACAAAAGAATATGGATTACCACTGTGCAAATGGAAGGAAGACATCCACAAAATTATAGAAAAGGAGATTTAGCTTGGATATTACAAAAACAAACAAACAAAAAAGAAAACTATTATCTGGTACTTGTTCTCATTTATTTTCATTTTTTCAAGAGAAGGAGCCAAAATCCCCAGGTAGCAAAATCCCCAGAGCATTAGTGGAGCATGGCTGATTTCCAGCATCCACATGTCTGGTGGCTGCTGCATATCCTGCTTACCTGTTATACAGAAGAATGTCTGGCACCCAAATCTGATCAGCTGGAAATCGCAAGTTCTGCACCCCTGGGTATTCATACTGATCCCAAGACAGGTAAACATCCACCCAGTACTGTTGGAAAATACATATACCAGATCCATGAGCTGGGAGAAATCTTCTAACTGATTTGGAATATTAGGGGAACGGAATAACTGCCACCAATAGTAATGCAGTAATGTGATAACAGCTATATAGCGTATAGTGATAGGCTTTAATAATTAAAGAAGGCTGACATATATCCTGAAGAATTCACAGTGTGATGACTGGATGTTGTGTGCTATTACATGGTAGTTTACTGTCTAACCTGTCCACCCTAAGACCTGAATACAGATATTTCAAACCTTTTCTTGATGAATTCACAAAAATCCTGGTAGTTGGCTGGTGGACCAATCTGGTTTCAAGTAAATTGGGTATCATTAGTGGTACATGGACCACTGTCTGGGAATCTCTGATGGAAGTAATTTAACTGATCACAAAGATTTTGCAACAGGGGCATCTTGCTATCACAGGCAGGAAAGTGAACTCTGTCTCAAGGGGTTGATTCTGGTTCCTTTTTCTCCCATCCCAATGCACAAAATTAGTTCCAGAAAAGTGTTGGTGCAAGTTTTGTGCTGAACCCTGCAACCTGCAACAAACCTCTATGGCAGCACCACCAGGAAAACAGTTACCAGTGCTATAACCATAGCCAGCCTCTCCCAGGAACAGGACATCCCCTAGTAGTACAGAATTGTCTGAATTCTGCATTTTTGCGGTAGGAAAGCTCATTTCTGTTGCAAACTCCAGTAGACAGCTGCGGAGGAAGCAGCCTGCTCTGCTGTGCCCATTAGCATGATGCAATGTTTGGCTGTTAATGTCACAGCAGAATTAGCTCAGTCATTTGAGTCTCTCTCCAGCTTTTCGCTCCAGAGCTGCCTCCTTACAGAGCACAGATTCCTTGGCAGAGCAGTTCATGTCCCTACAAGAGTAGACCATACCTATAACCACACAGGGCCAGCAGCAGACTTAGAGTTAAGGAGTTTTTTCACTCTTTATTGACACAGGTTACTCACCATTTGCAGCCAAGCGTTTGTGATCAACACCTGGTTCTTCTCATCCTTTAAACAAGAGAGGGGAGGGGAGAGAAGAAAAAAAGAGATGAGCCACAAAATACAATCTGATCACAGGGGGACACGTTACTGTTTTGTTCCTTTTGAAACTCTGATTCTTACAGAAAATGCATGCAAGCACTATGGAATAGACCGCAAGCTCAGCACAGAGTCACTGAATTGTGCCACCTGGCCTAGAACATTATGGTTCTCTTTGATCCTAAAAACTTACAAACCTCTTGTGTTTATTGCAACTGAGAAAAAAGGGAATTGAAAATAATAGATAATGGCTGTTATTTTGCTGGAGACTCCTTAGCAAATATACAATATTTTCCTTTTCATTAGGTGAGCAAAGCAAGATGATTTCCAGTACCATGCATCATGCAGGAAATGGAGAGTGTTTCTATTGTTTTTGCTGCTGCTGCAAAACCATAGTGAAAGGTGCTGCTGCTTTAGAGTCTTGGCATAGTGTAGCTCAGCTCACGAAGAAAAGGAAAGGCTGGCCTTCATCAAAAGCTCCATACGGCAGGAGGACACAGACATCATCTGAAAGGAGCTCGTATGGACACCCTGAGTCTGAGATACTGTGTGGGACAATGTGGTCAACGTGGTGAGATCCACCTCTGCCTCTGGAGAGATCTGCAGAGAGATCCACACTTGTTGGAAAGCTTCATTAAAGCAAGGACACACTTGCCCACAGCAGAGGGATATACCTTGCATCTGTGGAATTCTTTATCTCTATATGCCTATATCTGTATCTCTGTATCCAAAGAGATATACCTTGTACTTGTGATTGTACCTCGTGCCTAGAGACCATTGCACCATGATTTGACTCCCCTTCTTAATAACACACTGAAATGAACCACTGTATTGGCCTCCAAAATCTACTCTTTTTTTCTTAATTAGACACAGTCTTTACCTTCCATTGTTTTCTTCCATTCTGCCGCAGCCAGTGAGAAGCATCAGACACAAAACTCGTGCTGAGAACACAGGGGCTAGTTACATTACAGGGAAGACATGATGATCACTGGAGCTGAGAGTTACGTTTTAGCAGCAGAGAAAGCAGCTGTGGAGCTCTGCAGTTAACGCCGTGAGCTGTAGCAATCAAACCTCTAGCTCCAACACTAAAATATATTAGTGTGGGAAGCCAGTCACCGATGGGATGCAGTAGCTAGCACTCATAATGGGATTACGGTAAGAGCTGCCAGGCAGAGATCTTCACAAAGACACAACTGATCCTCTGAATTTCTCAACAGCATGGTTTGTACATCAACACCCTGACCTCCATAACCATGAGGTAAACTACGTCCTTGAAGTAGTCTTGGATTTTGCATTGGATTGATCTTTAAATATATTATTTTTGACAACACTTAGGCCTTTCCTCTTTCTGAGCTCTGCAAAAGGAAGGACTGTCTCCAGACCCACTGAGCCCCATGGGGAAGGGGAAGAGGGGACCTTCCCCTTTCCTTTGGCTACCTGAGTGCCATGGTAAAGTGCAAGGTATACCTGGAAGCCTAATGGCTTTTCTGCATGGGGAGAGGCCCTTTATTTATGATTCTCCTTTTCCAGGAAAATCTTTTTTTTTTTCACCCCACATAAGCATTTTATACTTGACAGACTCCATGCCAGCAAAAAAAACACCGAGACTGACTTCCATAGGTCATGAAACAGTCTACAGCCCTAAACTGCTCACCCAACTTCTAGGAGCAACTTAGACTCGGGAGCTAATGACATTGTCAATCAGCTTTCACTTCAAACAGTTCATCAGCTGCTGCAGGGGAAATACCCATAGTATTTCAGGCAGCTTAAACATAGTATTTTGGGTGCTCCTTGCCTCCTTGTCACAGGTCTAGTGTGCTCAGCCCCACCATGTCCATCCTGTTTCTTGCAGTCTTGCAGGCGAAGGTGAACTTTCCCATTCGAGTTGCCACAGGTTGATGTGCAGTGTAACCCTTCTCTGTGTGGTCTCTCTGCCATGCCTTTTAATAACAGCAGTCAGCAGAACACAAAGTTTAACCAGGGCTTTGGGCTTCTTACGTCTCTCTCAGCCTTGCGGGGAGAGACGTGTCACTTTGGGCTGCTTTCATGGCTATCCACAGTCTATTCTCATTCCTGCCTTCAGGCTGCTGAGCTTTCAAAGGGAGCTGGCTTTCTGGACAGCAAGGCCCAGGAAATGTTATTTCTGTATTCAGCACCAATCAGCACACAGATGACAGCGCAGATGCAGACTGCTGGGTCCTTCCTGTGGCAAGGTGAAGCAGAAAGTTTTCCCAGGAAGGATTTGAGTTTGCCCAGAGTGCCTTATTTGCCAGGATAGCAAAGCATACTTTATACTGTAGTCTCTCAACTCTGTGGTCTGTACTAAAGATCTTCAGCATAGCTAAGGAGAGTAAATATGAGATTCACAGAGAAGAAAAAGCACTGCCTCTTAGTGCAAGGCTTTTCTCAGGGCTCAGGTGCTTCTCATTTCTGGAGGTTTGGTCATTTCCCGGGGTCCCCACTCACTGGAGCAAGCAGCCATCCCCTCCAGGGTCCTAGGTGAGGATGGAGACAGGGGCAACCAGGTCCACGGAGCCGCTTCCCCAGCGCTCCCCTGGCAGGTCCCTCAGGCTGTACATGTTCAGCCCAAACGCATCATTTGCTGCTGGCAGTTACACAAGCTGGAAAAGCTAGTGTCAGTAGCGAGCACAGTTGTTCTCTAAATCCTTCCTTTCCTTAACTGGGTCATTTTCTCTCCTTTCTATCCACATCCTCACCCAAGCTAATCCTCTGACCTGGACATCTGTCTATTCCTACTGCCACCCTCAACCCATGGAGAGCAAGAAACTTAGGCTTATTCTAGCTCAGAAGCTGGTACACATGCAGGAACATGTGAATATTTTTGCTTTGTTCTGTTTTCTCTCAACAAATACAGGGGATATCTCAAGATTTCTGCTGGATAAGAGAGAGGTTGTTTTGACATGGAGGTTTTCTTTAAGAAATTTTGCTGTCAAACACACTTGTCTCTGCACTGGATTTTGCTCAAAAAAATCAAAGCAATGGCTGAGGCTTTCAAATGCTTGTAGGGTCAGTCTACATCTGCACCATGCAGTCCTTTCCTTTGCTGAAGCACTCTTCTGGCCTGGAGCTGATTAACTAAAACATTCCCCTGGCCCAAAGAACGTAAATAACTAGAGAGGACTCAGCTTTAATGTTCTGTATGGTTGAAGTTCCACAAAACCAGAGATCTTCAGAAAAAAGAAATGGGTTGCCCTGGTAACAGTTAGGCGGCATAGCTGGACAGGCTTTATATTACAGGGGTCTCATAAATACTCATGTGTTTAAGGTTTGACATCTGAAAGCGTCGGAAAAAAGTAGGAATGCATGCTTCCATAGTAACATCAACTTTGAAGAGATACCTGACGCTAAAGTACTTCAGCTCTCTACCATTAACGAATCTTCGGGAGGAGGAGAATCCGAAGGGATAGCCTAGAGAGCAGGCAAAGGGACGAAGGAAGGTAGAGATATAGTAGAATAAAGAAAGATAAACAAAAGTAGCATTTCTGTGGAGCATTTCTGTGCTCATGAGGGCAGAAACATGGAGGGGCTGGTTTGGGCACAATAAGGGGGCCTTATGGCTTTCTTAAGTGCTCATGGCTGAAAACCAGCTCCTTCCCGCATGGTGCATTTTGGTGCTTTGAGCTTCTTCTGCTATGGAGGGCTGTAGGCGATTTCTCCTAAGTGCTTTTCACCTCAGGGTGACCCAAACTCACACCGCACACCCTGCGTTTGCCCTCTGCGCGGGCTCACAGCGCAGAGGCTGCCAAACCCACGGGTTTTTGCTCCGTCTCCCTTGTTGCTGGCTCTTCGTCAGCGGGTCGCTCGGCCGCCTCACTCGAGTTTCGCTAGGAAACCTCTCGAGCAGGGGCACAGGGCGCACGTGGCTTTCCAGCCCAGCACTGCTCTCCAACCGACTGCTCGGGTGAGCTCACATACACCCTTGGTGAAGCGGGGTTGTGTCACAGCCTGAAATCGCTCAGCCCTCTGTTAAAATAGCGAGTCATCTACACAGAGCGTGGAGGTGGTTTTTGTATTCTCCAGGGTGAATGTCTCATCCTGAAATAGCCCTCCGTGTGCTCTGTGCACTGTTGGCAGGTGTTTCAATAAACAGGACTAGGCACAAATCGCTGTTCCATGATATTCATTATTCATCGCTTTTTTTCGTATTCAAAATCACAGGAAACCACAGGAAAGAAGGCAAGAAAAGGTCCCATGGTACCTAGGTCAACCCTGAGTTCTTATTAAAGGCATACTCGTGGTTTATTTGCAAGTAGTTTACTTTTTGCTGGCAAGTTTGCTTTTTTTTTTTTTTCCTTGCATTTATGTACTGTTAAGGCAGCACAGCAAAGTAGTGTGATATAGGCCCACTCCAAAACTCAAGTGAGCTTTTAAAGCCTTTGACCACCCTGAATAGAGCAATTCACAGGCCTTTTATTCTAACAGGGCCATCAGAAGTCACTTTTCCTCATTCTCCTCAGCTTTCCAATTTTTTTTAACACTGCATTTGTTAGCCCTCTTCACTGACACTGAGTCAGATTGATATGTGTTTCACCTGCCCTTTTGACACGTTTTGGGTTCCTTCGGGCATCCTGTGAACATCAGACAACCAGGAAACACAGGATTAGGCTCACTTCGGGTCAGCCTGGCTTTGCCCTGGCAAGGAGACCCTTGGCCACCCCAGTGGACTTCTGGGTGGCTGGGGACTGAGAGCTTCACCAGAAGCAGCTTAAGGAGATGTGTCTTGCTGCCCTGCCTCACATGCATGGCTGGAATCGCCTTCCTTTGCCAAGGCAATACCCTTGCTTACAGATGGTATAGATCCATTGGGATCTATAGGTACCATCACCAGTGCTTTCAGGACACCATGATATTTCTCACCCTGCAGATGTCCTTCTCACTGTTTCGTAACTTTGCTGGGCTCCAGTGCTGAGTCCTGATATATTCTGAATATCCAGAGTCAGGATACTACAGGCAACACAAACAATTAAGTGAATGGAGCAAGGGAAAAATACCTTTTCATCCAAATTTAAAAATCCAGTGACCTTTTCTTTGAGACATTGTAGCTATTAGAAGCTCTGAAATTTGATAATGGAGCATTGCTTTTTTTCTGTAAGGATCAGCTGGTTTTACCTAATGAGGGATGGAAAGAGAAGAAAAGGGTTTTGCTTAATAACTACTGTGGTGGTCTCAGAAATTATGTACAGAGAATACAGAGTTAAAATATTAACCTTCCAGACACCAAGAAAACAAAAAATACCAGTTTCAAGATCACACAAACAACTTTAAGCACTTTGCTACAACTGGTGGCTTTGGAAGGATGGCTACTTGCCATACATCTGTCCTGCTCCCTTTTCTGCAAGCCATTGGCATGGACAGGCATGGTCAAGAAACCATGGACATGTCCAAAGGACAAGCCTTTTCCTCTGCCATAGCCACCAAGCTGGAGACGCTTGATGAACAACACACAATCTATTGAACAGAGCCCCATCCACTCCCTGGCATGAGTGGGGCAAGAGCCAATGGAGAAAGCACAGGGTGAGAGATGGGTAACTCATCTTTCACCACAGTGATTAGCACTGGTATGTGTGCTGAGCAATATTACATGGGAAAACATGATGCCCATGATTCCTGACCTCGTTGCTGCCATGCTTTTGGTTGCCTCAGTAGGACTGACATTTTAATAACATCTGACACTTAGTAAAATAGTAATTCATGGGTCAGTCAGCCCCAGCATTCCCATTTTTTCAAGCTGTTTCACAGAATCACAGACTCACAGAGTGGCCGAGGTTGGCAGGGACCTCAAGAGATCATCTAGTCCAACCCCCTGCTCCAGCAGGGACACCCAGAGCACGGGGCACAGGGTGGCATCCAGGCGGGTTTGGAAGATCTCCAGAGAAGGAGACTCCACAGCCTCTCTGGGCAGCCTGGGTTCCGTACTAATGACAGAGCCAATTGATTTATTATTTTTTTTTCCCCAGAGTTCAAAATTCAAATTCAAAATTGGACACAGTAAGTGAACCTTATGAGAGAGAGAGTGAGTTTGGGATTTAACTTTAATGAATCTACTGGTCTGTCAACCTTTCTCTTATTTTTATGGTTGGAATTTTAATAACTATTCCTAGTGATCACTAATTACTGATTTTCAGAACGTATAATGATATCCAGCCTGATATCCATCTCAGTTATTCCAATTTGCATCAGTTTCACTGCCATGATCTCAGCAGATTTGGTCTTGTTTTGTAGCAGCATGAGACTGCAATGCCAGGTGGAGAAAAACTTTCTGGAAAGGGAAGCACGTTTTGGTAGAGGAGGTTCCATACTAGGTGAAATAGCAAAAATACCTTGCAAAGGCTATTCTGTAAACTGAAAAATAAATGCAGGGGCATCCAGGGAGGAGAGAGGGATGCGCAGGAAGAAAGATGTTTTTAATCCAGAGGGGCTGAAAGAGTCATTTTACCTCCCTGCTCCTCATCAGTGCTTTATAAATAAGTACAAAATACAGAATAACTATAATAATAACTCTCTCATTATTATTTCTCTTTCATATACTTTGTGTGTTTCAATCTTAAGTGGTCAAGCTTACATTTTGGAAGTTATCTCCCCAGAAAAGATTTGTACGGGATGTACTGTAAGGATTATGGTTTAATCTAGTGAATAATGATGCTATATTGGGAATAGTATGTGAATGGCTGCATACGTGTGCTGGCATATTTATATTTGTTTCCCTGAGTCGCTTGCGTGGGCTTGCTGTATAATGTTTAGGGCAGAGATCCGGATACATGAGGATGCAGGGATGGGGGGGAGGAGAGGGGGATCTGGTTGCTGCAAAGCCAGTATAGGAATGGAAAATTAGACCTAAAAATTTAATCCTTGAAATTTTCAGTCATTCAGTTCATATCATTCTTAAAATAACTGGGTGCTAGGGAACAGGATCGTTTTGAGGGCGGATGCTATCCCGAGGCACAACGAGCAGTGGTAGAGTTCCTCACACCTTCAGCCACAGTTTTAAAAGATACCCTCTCTGCATTAATGCTTTCCGTAGCAAATAAACCCGTTTTCCAAGGAACAGGATATATTTCATTCCAAAGTCAGCTGAATTTAACAGAATCCTTCTCGATCTCACTCTGCTCCCACCTCTCTTATTTCTCAGTGGTGATTCTCTTGAACCCAGCAGTTTGGTACATTTTTGGCATCAAAGCTTAAAAACGATAAAAGCTGCTGTGCTGGGATGGACTGGCTGATTTTGTGTTTAAAACAGTAATGACCACACCTCAGTGTTCATGGCAAGAACACACAGATGATTTTTGCTGGATTCCCTCCACAGCAATGCACAGGCTTGTTCTGCAGGAGGCGGATTGAAACTTGCTCTTTGCTGTTCCAGTAAACTCTTCTGTGAGTTTGTCTTGCCACTTCCAAACCTCTCAAGAGCTTGACACACTGAAGCGGCAAATTCTGTGGATAAATGGAGCTGTGTGCAAGAATGTGATGGCATTTGGGATAATACCTCCAGGAATAGGATGTACAATCATGTTACCCCCGTGTAATCAAAGCAAAACAGTGCATGCTGAATTTTCCAGATATGTAATTTGCTTTGGGGCTGTAGCTACAGTGAAATAATGCATTTTTAGTTTTTGGAAGTGCAAAATGACCAGCAATGGGTGATTTGGTTTGTTTTTCTTTTTCCTGATATTCTTGTGGCTTCCCATTGCAGACTTGCCATCCCTTTTTCTAATTGTGATCCGCTTTGATAAAAGAGGAAATTCATCCCAAAATTCCTGCCACGATATGTGATGTTCCTGGGGCACACGGGGAAGTGAGCAGGAGGGAGATGGAATGTGATAGCTGCAGGACTGAGCTGCGCGAGAGGAGACGCACAGCCCCACTCTGCAATCCAGCTCTGCAAAAGAGACCAAAGGAACTTTCAGTCTCAGGGAAGCAGGTTTCACTAGAACATAAATGGGAATAAATCCTTCCAAAGAGAATTCAAAGAGAGTAGATAAGAGAAATAGAAAGGGTTTATGAATGAATCTCCTCTCACCTATCGTGTCTCTGCAGCCACGTTTGTGTTTCCTGGATCAGTTTCAGCTCACTCAGGGGCCTTCTGCGTTGCAATTAGACCTGTACTCATTTTATGCACCTGCAGGAGTGCGTATTTTTTTTTCCTTGCAGCCCCTTGGATGCCTGTCCGGCCTCTCAGACCCCTTTTTGCTATGATTTTGCCAGGACGATACTTCTCCCTTCCTCTCCAGGCTGCATCCGTGGATCTCCCTCCTGCCCATCCTGGATAATTCCCTATGCCTGGATCTTCTGCCTGTGTGAGCATTGCTTGACGCTGATGGCCATGACTCGTGTCTCTAGCTACAGAGGATGTAAACTTGTGCTCGGACCCATAGCAAGCCCCGGAGCCACCACCTCAGCTGGGATGCATCCTTTGAGAGTACCAGGCTGACGAGTAGAGTATGACACTCACAGAACTGACGGTGCAGTAATTACTGGAAATCCGGCGTTGTATTTGCTTTTGGAAAGGGCTTTTGGGGGATTTATCATCTCTGCAGCATGGTGCAATCATCTTCCTAAAATTAGGATCTTTATTTAGAGGGTCTTTAAAAACACATGATACACTCCCAGACAGGTTGGGGTTTATTATTTTTGATACTCTTCTGAACATCGGCTTGTCTGTTTCATTTTTGTTTATTTAATTTAAAATTCTTTGGTTCTCATCTAAGTTTCTTCCTAATGTTCTTCAGGAGAGAGCACTGGACAAATCCCTGTGGAGGCAAGGGAAAGGCAGGGCCCAGACCCTTAGCAAAAAGGGCACAAAAGCCACTATGAACAAGTGAGATAGCTCCATGCAAAATCTATGCACTTCTGCGACCTGGCAGGAGTTCTTGCAGCAATGAAGACTGCTCAAAGGGATTGCAAGTATCTCGGACCGTCACCCATTTTGGCTAAAATACACATCTCCAGCAAGAGTTGATATGTAGCATGAACTGGAAACAGCAATTCTGGCAGAGCTCCCCTTCTGTGCATTTGTTTACTGGAGGTGGTGAGAGGTCTGTCTTGGCTCTAGTTACAAATTAAGAGAATTTTGATAACAATTTTAACTCTAATGACAGGAATTCCTCCATCTACCCCTCATCTACCCTTTTGCCTAGGGTCTGCTTGACAGGCAGAGTACATGATCCTCAAGGCTTTTTCTGTGATGGCTGTCTTTGTGCACTAAAAAGCAAAAAAAGATACCATGCAGGCAAATACATGCTGGTACCAGCAGGAAACCTAAAGTAAGGAAGCCGTGCTTGGAAATTTGATTTGAATGGAGGGCACAAGAGGAGGTGGTATTTCAAGTAATGTCACTGGTTATTACTACTAGGTAATAGTAAAGGGATCCCAGGGGTATCTTCCCTCTCTGTGCAGCAAAGGGAATGTAGGCTGCCATAAATGCTGTTTTCAGCACGTTGGCTGCAGCGGATGAATTTAGATTTGATTAGGTTATGAGACACTATGGTTAGCGATCAGACTTCGCGGAGCCGCTTCGTGGAGCCGCTTCGTGGAGCCTGTCGTAGATCTGTGCATGGTAGATGCGATAGTTTGTGTGGAGAGAAAAGAGTGAGTCCCTTTGTGTAAGAGGGACTATGCACATTTTCTTTAAGTTTTTCTTCTTTATATTGGTTCCTCTCACAGGGTAATAATCCGAGCTGTACTTTTTCATACCTGTCATGGAGAGTATTTGTAAAGCATTCCAGTGAGTCCAGCAGTAAGGTTGTACAATGTCATGTCTTCTTTAGACCTTGCTATTCTTATTCCCTTTAGTGTGACATTCTTCTTCCCTCCCATCATCCTCTTTTCTCCAGATAATGCTGAACAACCTGTGCTGACCTGGAAGTGTCCCTGGTATTGGCTACTGAACTAAAATTACTAAAATAAAATGACTATTGTATAGCATGCAGGAAGAAAATGTAGTTTAGCCCACATATGGAGGATTTTCTGCTTCTTGTTTTACATGGTGTTGGAGACCCATCCCAGGTTACTCCAGTTGTATTTTAAGGACACTGTGACTGCAGCACACAAGACCATGAGTCTGGAATGAGTCACTGCTGTTAAGAGCTGATGAACTTCTAGCATCTGTAGTGTGTGCAGAGTGGAGGGAAGCAAAGTGTTGTTTTGGATGCATATTATCATTTAGATGACCTGTTTCTTAATTTGAATCATCAAAAGGGAAACGAGAAATCAAATTCATTGTGACAGATGACTGCGACACAATGGAGGTAAAGTGCTTAAAAAGTAAAGTGCTTAAAAAGTGTTGTCTGTTGAAAGGAAATATTTCACCCAGGAACATAATAACTCAGCTGCAGATCTACCAGAGTATCCAACAAACTGGGGTTTATGTATCTCTTTCCTCCTCCTGCTTGACTTTGATAATGCATAGTTCCATGTCTAATGACAAAAAGCCCTCTCCACTACCCCAGCCCTCAAATTACTGCAAGAAAATACCATTAAAAAAAAATCCACAGTGAGTTTGGAGAAAGGCCTTCTGAGCTCAGATGCCTCTGCTGACTTTGGAATCTCCCAATGAAATATGCCTAAAATTGTCTGGGGGATTTCTTTGTTCTTTCATTCAAGTCGAGGACTGTGAGCTCCTGCCATGAATGTGAGTGACTTCGGTTAAGACTGCTGTACTCCTCTCCCTTCCAGCTTCATGCAATATCTAATATTTTAAAGCAGAAAGCTTCTTATCCTGCCTACGTGGCTACTGCCTGCTGCCAGGAGAACCACAACTAGCTCGTCCTGTCACTTGAGCTTATGTGGCATCTCTATCCTGTGCTAGGGAGCTTCATTTTCAGGGATCCCTCTGGGGAGAGCATTAGGTGCCCTAGAGACTTTCAGAAAGATTATAGGAAATTTAAAACTTTGGGACCTCTGTGAAATGCAGTTGAAGGTATCCAGAATCTTGAAAGTGTGTGTCTTCCTTCTTCCCTTCTTGACTATGAGACTGTATGGGAAAACAGGCTACACTACTGACTGCAGGAGTGGTAGGATCACAGAATCATGGAATGGATGAGGTTGGAAGGGACCTCTAGAGATCATCTGTTCCAGCAGGGACACCCAGAGCACATGGCACAGGGTGGCATCCAGGCGGGTTTGGAAGATCTCCAGGGAAGGAGACTCCACAGCCTCTCTGGGCAGCCTGTTCCAGGGCTCTGTCACCCTCACAGGAAAGAAGTTCTTCCTCACATGGAGGTGGAACTGCCTGGATTTCAACTTGTACCCATTAGCCCTTGTCCTGTCACTGGCCACCACCGAGAAGAGTTTGGCTCCATCCTCCCTTCATTATCCCCTAAGATACTTAAACATATTGATCAGATCTCCTCTCAGTCTTCTCCAGGCTAAAAAAGCCCAGCTCGCTTAGTCTTTCCTCATACAATAGATGCCCCGGTCCCTTAATCCTTAAGCCACCTAATCCCCATCCTTAAGGATGGAGAAAGAAGGGAATACTGACATGTTCAGCAGTTCTTTGTATTGACAGGGAAGGGTGTTCTGGCTTGGTTTGCGCATGTATATGAATGAAATGATCTCTAAAGGTAATGAGTTGCCATATAAAATCCTCTTCATTCGGAAAAGGGGATCCTTACTTGGATTATCATGTTAAAATATTCCACGGATCAGATCATCAAGTATTGCAAAAGCGTGCTGTAGAGGGATCAGCAAAGGCAATTTTTAGGGTGCTCCTGCAGAGGTGCTCTATGCACCTCATCTCAGGGCAGGCTCCTTCAGCTGCAGTGCATGGTGAAGATGTGGCGGACGATGAGCACAGTACTATTATAGTGCCTAATGAAAAGGTGTAAATCCAGTGCTGGTAACTCTGAAAGCTACACACCGTTTCCAGTTATTACATCCTGAATGTTTCTGGGAATAACGTGCCATTAATAATTTGCAGTGACACATGGCTTTTAATTTATTGAAATGTTGGGAGTTTTTTTTTTTTTTCTTTTTAAAATGAATGGAAAAACTACATAATTAATCTACTTGCAGCTCATGTTGTATCAGACATGACTTTGAGTTTAGAAGAATATTCACTCTTCCAAAGTGTCAAAGCATGTACTGCAGCGCTTAGGGAGGATGCTTGCCTGAATCTGGTCTGACCAGGAGGAAATGTTTGTTGCTTACTCCAGAGATCAGATTTGTTATACCGAAGAGGTGCGATAGGAAGCAGGACAGCTGGGGACTTACCACGTCAATTATCTGCAGCAAGGAAAGCTGAAGCTCCACTACAAGGGGCTGGGAGTCATTCAATACCGGCCGCTCGAGACGGTTGTAGTTTCTCAGCAGATCTCTGTACAAGCGTCTTTGGCTTTCACCTTGCTGAGAGACTGTGAAAAAAGAAAGACAGTCAACAGTTGTCATTCGGAGGGACATCCTTTTTTGTTTGTTTGTTTGCTTGAAAAATCTCTCCCAATGTATTTTTTCAGAATGCTCGCTGCATTGCAGGTCCTATTGCCTTTTGAGTCCCAATTTTTGTGACACCTGAGCCGAGCTCTTCTCAGTGTCACCAGAACTCTTCTCACAGTGTCTATGATTAATAACTTTTTTGACAATCCAAACAAACTGCAACAACATCCTCCTCCTTGCCCCGTCCCTGATGTGCTCAGCGAACCCTGCAAGCCTGGAGCAGACTGTTCTCCGTCACAGCAGCCACGTCCTTTAAAGCTAATAATATCACGTTCAGTTTATAAATGTCCTTAATTAGTGTTCCCGTCAGTTCTCCTGAGGCTGGAGGGCTCTACGTGGCTTCCCAGTATGACAGTGCCTAGTTAGCAGGCAGGGAGGACATTTTTATTTATTTTAGTGAGTTATACTGCATAACACATCATTTTCATGGCCCTTTTATGCTTCTGCCTTCACACTTGTGCTGTTAAATCCTGTGAACTGACGCATCCCAGCAATAGACACTTGCACTAGGTCCTCCACCGTCTCTTCCCATCTCCCTTCCACAGCGTGGTCCTGTCACTCAGTGACCTCTTGCATGTGAAATCGCTCACATATATCACCAGATGATCTATTCTTAGCCTGCCGAGCTGGTGCTTCACCATATGTTTGTATGCTCCTCAGATTTTGTTTACAAAACCACGTAGGTTCAGGAGCGGCGGAGCCTTTGGGGTCTTCTGGCAGATTGCCCCGGCAGCTGTTGGTGCCGCCCGGGCTTCATCGCTCAGATCAGGCTGCTCTGAAATAGGAACAGGTCAAAACTGCCTTTTTATAAACTTATTTCAGTCTTCCAATGCTTGATACTCCAGAGAGATTGCTGCTTTTTACCCCGCTGCTGCCCATGCTAATGCTTTGTGTCACTGCATCTCGAAGTGCTAAGCTGGTGATGGAGAAGCTTGTGTCCCTTTGGAACAGTGGCAGGATAAATACTACCAGTGCTCCCAAAGCCCCAGAGGTCCAACCTCAACCTCTGGCACTGCCCCTGGTGCCTGGTATGAAATTTTAAACCTGGCTGGAATTTGGAAGCACATTTTTAAGGTTGGCAACACTCTGTTGTGAGTCTTTACCTGCAAGCAGCTGCTGGTGGGCATTAGTAAGCAGTGCTTGCTTGGTGTATTTGTCCCTAAGTAATAGAGAGCCTCTACAGCCCACAGATCCTGTCTGTCTCTTATTGCTTTGAATCATCAGGGAAAAAAGTGCTATCTCATTAACAATTCAGGTGAGATTAGTGAATGGTGTTTTTCTCTACTTTAGTAAGGTTTCGGACAGTTTCTCCTGTAACATCCATCCTGCTCGTGCTGGCCCTGCTTGGAGCATGGGATTTGGAGGAAGCAATCGCCGGAGGCGCTACATTGCCTTCCGACCCCAACCAATCTCTCATTTTGTAAAAATTTTCTCCTAGCCTTTTGCCATAGAAGTCAACTCAGCTGTTGTGCTTCCGAACACTGGAGTCCCTTGCAGTGGGGCTTCATTAGCATTGACCTCCTAGAGTTTGACAAGTTGCATATGAAGAGAAATTGGAAGCAAGGTAACAGCCCAGGAAACTGTTTCTCTAATGCAGCATATCATCTTCTCCTTTGCACCAGGTAATTTTGGGCCCCTCTAGATTTATTATTGTTTAGATTTATTATTTAGACCAGAGAACTTTGCTACTGTGGCTTCTGCTGAATCACAGAGTCCTGTAATAGGAAAGAAAAGCTTGTAACAGGAAAGTAGAAGGGGGCTGCTTCCCTGTGGGCTTGTTTCTGAGGCACAGATATGCTTTGTGGAGCTGTGAATCACTGTCCTCTTCTATCATTCCTCTACAATGTGCCTACCTGGAAGTTATGGGTAAGAAAGCAAACAACCCTGCCGTTAACTTACACTCTGGGATCTGCCTCTCCTTCTACATCTATTGTCTTTGTCAAATGCAGACATGTTGCAATGCAAGGGTTAGGCAAAGAAACGGAGAGTTAAACATGGGATTGTTGAGTCTTAAAAAAAGATCAGCAGAGATCTACCCAGCCTGAACCTGGAAGCAGGTTAATACTTGAATTTAGCTATTTGGATAAAGAGTGCATGAGTGGCTAGAATAAGGGATGCATCTCTGAGGCACAGATGGGTTACCCATAGTGAATGTGAGCCTTCATGCTATCTGTGAAGGGTCTTGAACTCTCTGCAGCTGTGCAGTTTAGTTAGATAAGTCTGTCTGTCTCCTGGCTTGGCAGCTCCAAGCCTGCAGTTGTGCATCCCCAAGCTGAGGTCTGCACCCAGCTCCTCAAGTCCTGATGACAGCTCCTGAGGTTGAGGGAGCTGACTCAGGTGGCCTGCGCAATTTGTGGCATGGAGATCTGGATGACAACAGCTGACAACGTCACTTTGGAGAAGGGCATGGATTCCCAAGGCATTCTAAGCAGTACTGGCTGTGCTTTGACCGTTCCTCCTCTTGCTCATGGTGTTCTTCAATTCTTGTGATATTGCAGTACTTGTTCACTCTCCATGTACTTTCTATAGTTACTTTTCTGCAACTGTGTACTTCTTTATTTTCCTTTCCTCCGGCCTTTTTTGAAAACCCTGTGTAGTTATATTGGTTCTGGTAGTTATAATTACATTTCACTGTATAATGAATATCCACAATCTCAGTATCACTGGAACTTTAACACAGCAAAAGAGCATGAAGAAAACCTTAAGGTATCACACCTGTTTATCTCCTAGAACTTCATATATTTCTCTAAAAAACAGCACATTTTATGAGGTAGCTAGCCCTCTATGACTTATTTTCTGCTTAGGTTATCACTGGATATTTTCCAAATTTCTTTGAAAATACATATATAATGGTCACAGAAGGACAAACAGTATATGCAATGATCAATTATATTACAAGGTTACAAGGGTAGTATCACTGAAAATGCAAATTATTTCACAGGAAACTTGATCAGCATAAAAAATGGAAATTGCAAATATCTCCTACAAATCATGGCACATTTTGCTGCTTTGGTAGCTATAAAAATAATCTTAATTTGGATATTTTATAGATTTCTGACAATGTAAAGCATGTCGCTGCCATATGTCACTTAATCTGCAAAAACACAGATGTGTCCCATCCACTTTTGTTTGTGTGTACAACATTGTTGCTTTTATCTATGACTGCAAATGTGTTATTTCTTTCAAGGTCCTTAGCTTTAAATTGTATGGCATCACACTAGCGGAAGAGCTCCCATGTAGGACACAACAGCACTGCCACATCTGCTTCAGCCCTCTGTGCATGAGACGTGTGTGCATGTGTGTGTGTATGTGGCGTATACGAGGATACTTTTCTCATTTAAAACCTCTTTTTAATCTACTTCTACCTAATCTTCAACTCTAATCTTTGGCTCTCACTCTGCAGATTGTTTCTGCATCTTACCCAAAAACTCGTTAAAATACCCAGAGAAATGTAAGAAATGCTGTAATTTCCTAGGCAAAATGGGACTAATCTTACTGATACTGGCTATTTCTGCTGTACTATACCAGTTAAAGGACTCCCAGTAGAAATAAGCATTAAAGGGTGCGTGACAAAAGGTTTCAGTTCAGAGACTTGAGACACATGACAACATGCTAAAAGGAGATATAGGCCATTATATAATGAAAGAAAAAAAAGATTTTTTTTTTCTCTTGTCCTGCTGGCTTGTTGCAGATCTTTTTTAAAGACTAGGACATGTGTGAGAGATGAAGGGATGTGTGTACTAACATTGGCCTACCTCTCCAATATAGGTTAGTTTTCTAAACAGAAAAAGGGAACAGAATCAGAAAGGGAGAAAAAGTGTATTTTTTAGTGTAATGACTTTTTTTGCTAGATCGGTCCAGTAGCAGCGTAAGTGCTGAAGTACTAGATGCAGAGCATCACAGGAGCAGGAGATGGCACATCCCCGGGGCTGTTGGCCAATGGCTGGTTGGGGCAAACCTGGGGATTTGGTACATACAACTGATTGCTACCAAGGGACTTCTCAAAGAAGTCTGCCACTGTGGTAGTCCAGGTCTTCAGTGACCACAGGAGGTCTAAACACAGTCATGAAAGTTCCCAGAAGGGAACCTGAATTTATTTAGCTCTGAAAATGGAAGCTGCTTTTAAACAGTCTTGTTGAGTGTAATCACTGGCTCGGAGCAAATCAGACTTGTGGCCAGTCAAGTAAATGCCCATAGAGACCTGACCCTGGGCACTTGCAATTCTCCATGAGAAGTGCTTTGTTTTGGCTGATTCAACCTAGATTAGTGTCTGTGAATAGGTGGTGGCTGAATATTAGCTGTATCATGAAGTGAGGGATATTTTCTTTCCTAGTTACTGAATGTCATGGGGTCTCAATGATACTTAAGTATTTGTTAACCTTGATCTGTCCCTGTTTCCAAGATGCTGCAAGCAACTATCAGGTACTTCAGGTACAAGCCTCGCTAGAATCTGTGGTGGTATGAAATATGAAATATGAAGTATGCCTTTCCTTGCTGTACTCCACCAGCAAAATCTCTGTCAACTCACTCACCGTGATCCTGACCAAGAGGAGAAATAAATTGCAGGGAAATTGAGGTACTTTCAGGCAATAGGGGAGCTGAATTTTGACTTGAGCTTAGCATGTTAGTTTTACAGCTTTGGATACACCAGTGTAATGCTCCTAAATTATGACAGTGCAAACAAAACAAAATTGGTGTCCCAGAGTGGAGTACAACTGTCATCTTGTGATCCTGGAACAGATGTCTGCACATGTGGGATGTTTGCCGCTGTAAGAGAGCAGAATGGGCTGAAAAGTGGTCTCGTGGTGTCTGGTTTGTTCTCTTGCCTGCCCTGCTCTCCCCGAACGGCTGGTGACATTAGTGGCTGGCAGGCAGCTTAGCCCTTGAACCAAACACGGCTGCAGGGCAGCTGCTCATCTTCATTAGAAAGGCATGTCTCTTGCCCTGAAATGAAGGCAAAGAGGAAAGAAAGGTAGAAAACCTCATTCAATGCAGAAATATAAATCCTGAACTTTGAAAGCCTCCTGGGTGAACCTAGCTATAATTCCCGTTGACATAGATACTCCAGGTACCTTGCATAAAATGCTCTTTAGAAGGGAGTTGACATTCATTAGCACGTGTGAATACTTTAACTTAGTTTTGTGATATCAGCTGGAAGGTCGCAACAGAGGTCACAAATGACAGATGCTTGGGGAAAAGGTGTTGCGAACTGACAAGGAGAAGAGCAACAACAGCACGACAGCTTCACCCATAGGCATGAACCCAAGCACCAATATCATGGGAAAGTTGGGAAGGAGCCTGGACTGGGGAGGAGAGGAAGGGAGGGTCTGCTTTGTTGTTGCTTGTAAGGACCTTCCAATGAATCATCTTGAAAGCAACATGATTAAGGTTTTCTAGCACTAGTCTTAGCTAGAGTGAGCTATTGAAATTTCCTGGATATCCAGTGGCTCCTTCAATTCAAAATCTGCTGCAGTGGACTGAATCTGTAGCAATGAGAGATGATTTTAGCTGTGTGATTTGGCAAGCCCCCTCCATTATGTTTACAGGATGTTCTTGCTGGGACCCAAGAGCAAAACGAGCTGTTGTTTCTCTGAGAATTCATAGGAACATTTTGACCTTGGAGGCAGTTTTTGTTTTAAAAATACATATATACATCTACATACATTGCTTTCTATCTGTCTGCAGTGGAACTGAGCCGTTGTGATGCACGGATTGCCGCGACAGCTGTGCAATGACTTGGCTCATAGCGTGTGTGCCTGGCTGTGAAAGTGCACGCAGGCTCCTTCTGCACCGCCTGCCTTTGGGGCTGCCCAGAAGCTTCTGGCCTCCTGAAATTCCTAGGAGCTGTCAGCAAGGGTATGTGGCACCTGTGCAAGAGCAGGGCTAGTTCCAAGGTTGCCAGCTCTGAGGCTCTGCCAGTTTGAAACTTTGACAACTGCACACCACCCAATAACTATTATTTCCTTTCTTTTCTATTTCCTCTTCCTATTGTTACAGCTGTTCCTCCTCCTCAAGCTAGATCTGAGTGTGCTGATGACTTTTCTAAAGTGGCTCAATATGCAGGGGGAAATAATCCAGCATCTCACATACCATGCTTCACCACTCTGCAGGTTCAAGATGAAGAGTTTCTTCTCCAAAAAGGGCCCAAAACAGCTAAGAATTACAGAATGAATCTTCTGAAGCTTGGTATGAACCCCTGCATTAGACTATTTCCCCACACCTCAAACCTCCCCTCTCAGAGGAGATGAAAAGACTAAGCAGCAGCCTCCTTTACATCCATTCTTTGCTCAGCCCCATTGAGTCCCCAACACTTCTGGAGTCACATGTCCAGCTAGGGCTCCTCAGGGCTGCACAAGCAGACTCTATCCCGTGCAACCACCATAGCAGAGTCACAGAGATGAGGAAGGGGCTGGAGAACAGTACCTGAGCTGTCCCTGTTGTCTGAACCAGGTGACTGCTACCGGTCCCTTCCAGCTGAACTAGTCTACAGGTCTAGGTTTTGGTATAGATGAGATCCTCTCTCATCCTAGCTGTCACAAACGTGTTCTTTGCAGTTTACCATTTATTTTTTCTCTTGACTTGTCAGGGATCAAAGTGGCCCTTTGACAAAAGCTCCTTCTCACATAGTCACAGCTGAACTTTAGGAAAGACGGTGTGCAGTGTTGTCAGCCCCATCTGCAAACCATGATTTTAGGTTGTTGTTTGAGCAGCAGCAGTCTTTCCAGGTTTTGCTGTATTAGTCTCAAGGAAACTAGTTGTTAATAACTACCATGGCAAATCTGCCAAAGAGAGTGAATAGAGGCCCTCTTGTCCCACATGGTGACACGGAAAGGAACACCTGATATCTCTCTCAGGGAACAAAATGGGAAAGGACCTACCATGCTCAAAGGAAAAGGATCTCTCCTTAAAACCTGTCCTTCCCTCTACATCCCTGTCCAAAGCCAACCTGCAATTAAAGAGAGAAGTGAAGACTGACGACTAACCTATCCTCGCTGAGCTTTCTGGAAGATGATGAGGACTGCAGACATCCAAGTCATCCAGCTGACTACAGATTATCTTTCCATTGCAACCTACTGGCTTAGTCATGAGCACAAAGTGGGAAAACTACATTATTTCCAAAAACATCATCTGATTCTCATCTCTGAGTTGTTATTTGCTCGTTTCCTCACTGCAGAGATTACTTGGTAAACAGTACTTTTTCTGCAAGCCAGATTTGCTCAGGAGTGTGTTCCAAGCTAGCAACAAACTCCAGTGTACCTATTTTATTTTCATGGATATTTCTTCTTTCTGTCTTCCTTAACAGGATTATAGAGGGTCTCTGTAATAAGCATCCTCTGACAACCATGTTAGGAGCAGCACATATGGTTTAGGCTTGCTTTGAAAGCAAGATATTGTCTCTCTCTCTCCATGCTCAGGATAAACAAGTGAAACCCTATGCTAATCCTTGGTTCAAGATGTGCAGCGAAATTGAATGGGTTTCAGGTACTTACACCGCCTGAAAGCCACAGCCATCAGGTTTAGATGGAAATGCCCCCCTCTGCATGATTGAAGTAGCCACACTCAGGCTCTGGGAAGAGTCACTTTATCTCGCCGACACAAGGTGCAAACGTGCTGTTCCCCATCGCTCTGCGCAATGGAGACAGTAAGTGCCTCTTCCATTGCGTGGGGAAGGTTGCAGCTGCTGACAAAATCATGCAACATGCTGCTGCCATCACAAACGCATCCTCATCCCTCGCATCTTAGGAGGAAGATAAAAAAAGGTATGGAGCTGGCTTTAAAAACCAAACAGACAGCACAGGAGGATGTAGCCCAGATCAGCTACTGTGCGTGAAATTAGCACTAAGTTTCTTGGAGCCTGGTGGCTTCTCAGAGGCAGGACCTGGGCCAGTCACAGAGTTGCAGCTGTGCCTATGGCCATGCAAGTCAGTACATGCACGTATAAGATTAGGGTCTTCACGTGACGCCTGCTTCACTGAACTGGAAAGTCCATCCCAAGAGGCTTGAATGTACAGCAGGTTGCAGACAGTAACACACAGAAAATCATCTCAAGAGACTGGCCCGGGGCTCTATCTGCATGTCTCAGTGTGTTGGCGTGTGCCTTTGCCTTGGTGCTCTTGGTCACAGAGCAGAGGGACTCCTGATGGGCACTTGTGCAGCCTCATTCTGCCCTGTCCAGGGGACCCTGTGGCTCTGTGATCCTGAGCAGGCATCCAGTATGGCTTGCTGGCTTGACCAGGCTCTGGTGTGCATGCCCCTCAAGGGTTACAGCGATGGCTCTAATGGGCATTGGCGGTAATTTCCCCTTTCTGCATGTGTGGCATCTTTTTAATCAGTAGAGAAGAAAATCCCTACTTGTCCAAGCAAACACCTTTCTTATATTTTTCTACTTTAGGCTTTTCTCAGATGCTTTGCCATCTTAAACTCTGCATCACTTCCATAGCTCAAAGGATCTGGGGGACTTCAGCCTTCAAATTAAGGGCACAAAAGACTTTAGATGATCTGACTTTTATACCTGCTTCTCATCTGGCAACATGTATGAGGTCCAAAGGCTCTTCCACTGACCACCTAAATTCACATGGCTTTATATGGTACTCTGGTAAGGCACGAGCCTCTGTCAGTCCTCGTCTGAGTAAACCAATTAGAGTAAATAATTAAACTAACTTGCTTTGTACAATTACCTCAGTCCTACATAGCTAAGACCCAAAGCTTAAGCCTCATGTATTTAAATTCCAATCTTTTTTCTCCCCTCTACAGAGACCTTTAACCCCCCATCACCCTGGTCTAACTAATTCACATTAAAGAAGCGGCAGCTTGGCAGGAAATTGGGCTTTTTGATACCCTCCTACTGGCATTATTGCTACTGCAAGATCAGCATCTGCTAGCATGGGAGCTTTGGTCCTGCAGGTTGCATTGATGAGGACAAGGATGGTTCGGCCACCACCACCATGGTGATACCTGGCCAGAACCAGCACTGGCTTGCATATGGGAAGGACCTTGCAATGCCTGAGCAAGAAGGGGATGTCTGCAGGGCTCCCATCAGAACTGCAGACAAAGCTGTGTGAGGGTATCAAAGCAAAAAGTTGTAGATAGGCTGGAAAGAGTGATGCAGGGGGATTTTTCTTTTTTTCACTTACTTCTCATACTTCCGCCTGCCCCATCCTGCTTTCCTGTCAAAAAGCCCTGGAGAACATTTTAGTAAGTAGTAATTTGTTATGAATTCTGCAGGAACAAGGCAGCACAGTGTGAGGATGATGTTGGTTATGAGGGACTTGCTGCAACTTACACACGTGGGTGCAGCAGGTGATCCTGGGGCAGCTCATCTACAGACAGAATGGCTCCACCACGGAAAACCTGCTGACTTAGCCTTCACATTTTTTTCCTCACCTCTCTATCCTCACCTCTTCTCCAGTTCTTGTTTTTCTTTTTAAGAAAACAAAGAAAAAACCCTCTATCTCTAGAGACGGAAATTAGAGATCCGTTTTGCTCTGTGTTAGCAGCTGCCTGTAAAAGTGCATACTTATAAACAGCTGGTAAAAGCACCTCATAACAAACTGTCTGAATTATTTATAAAAGCAGCTTGTGTCTTCCCAAGCTGCTCAGAAAGAAATAACTGAGCATTGCCCTCGGTGAATTAGCAATTACACCATATTTGAAAGGCAACATTTTAATCACTCAGAGTGGGACCGTGCACCAGGTTATATCATAACTAGCTGCTGTCACCTTGCTGCTAGTTTGGCTCTTGGAGAAGCACAGAAATGTCTCGCAAAAAAAGAAGAGAGCGAAGCTTTCTGTTAAGGGATGTGAAAGTTGTGGATGTTTTGCAGATTTAGATAAACTGGGGAAGAATTATATGGGTGCGAGGGACGCATGTGGTCCAGCGCAACATCACGTAGGCATTGGCTTCCCGTGCCTCCGGGCTCCTGGAATATGTGGACCATGCTGTACTCTGCTTTAAAGAGGCAACCCTCACTTCTCCATGCAGAAATCATGGGTGGCAGGACACAGTCTTGCACATCTGGACCACTCAGGTTCAGAACTCGGCATCGCTGCGGGCAAGCTTGTTTCACGTAAAAAAAGCTGACCTTGCTAGGGAGCAATAAAAGCACATTCTGTGTAGCATCCTGAGCGTCATTCAGGACTGTCACAATTTCAACTTCTCATTTAAAAAATTCTTTATCAGCTGTGCAATCCTCCATGTTTTGGAAGGATGCTTCTGTTTGCAATACACTGGAACACTTCAGGATATACACTTGGTCACACCGACGCCTTTGATTACAACATTGCAATCATTTACACAGTCTTGCAGATTTAAGTCTTACAGAACGATTCATAGAAAATAAAGTTTTTTTTTTCTGCTCATATTTTCTTAGTAGAAAAATACCATTTCAGCCTCACACCTACAAGGGTCTAGTAATGGCCTGTCCAGACATCAGTTACAATTTCTCATTCCCCCAGATAGCACTAATAAGGTAAATCTCTAAAGAGGAGGGAGAATATTTTCCTCTTGAAAATCATTCAGTAAATTTCAATCATTGAATAAATTTCTGAAAATGAAAACAACACTTTTCATTGAAAACAAATGCACCTTTTACCTTCTTCAGAGAAGAAGATACTAAGTAGCATGAAATCCAAAGACTCGGCCAAACAGACATTAACTTCAGGGCTAGACTGTGATGAAGTTTAGAAGACTTGCAGAGGTAAATTTGTCTAAAAACAGAGTAGTAGGATTTGGAAAGAAATAAAAACAAAAGAACAGACATCCAAGCAGAGCTTACCTTTAAAGAACGACAGGAAGAAGGATGCCCAGAGACACAGTCCGGAATAAAGAAATCCCAAGCACTTCCCTGCGAGCATGGTCGGAGCAGACTGGCTGCCTCTCCGGAGCAGGGCTGGAGCAGGACCGAGTCTCGGAGGCAGCCCACGGTGACTGGGTGACCGGCGGATTTGGCAATCACAGTAATAAGGCACGCAGCCAGCTCCCCACCGCGCGCAGGGAGCGCGTTTTCCTGCTGCGTTCCCGTAGTTGGGAGCGAAATCCGCTCGGCGCCGGCAGAGTCAGCCCGTGCGTCCGAGGGGCTGGCGACTTTCCTGGCGACTCACATGCCCCGGCACCCGGAGCCGTCCTTGGCGCAGCCGGGGGTCCCCGCGTGCCCTCCGCACCGGAGCGCACCGGGAGATGCTCTCCGCATCCCGCCGGCTGCAGCGCTCCCGCTGCCCCGGCGCCGCTTCCCGGCGCTGCCTCCGTGCCCACCCCGGAGGTGGGATGCACAGGGGGGCCTCCTCCTCCTGCTTCCCTTTGCTGCCCGGGCAAGTGGCAAGGCAAGCAAGGGGCTTGAAAGCTTTCCATTGCATTGCACTGTTTTGGCCTTTTGGGGCTCTTTTTTGCCCTTCTTTTGTGCTTGCCTAATTCTCTTTCTCTGAATAGCTGGTCAGAAATGTTCGACCATTGAGTGGTCTGTGTTGGTGTCTCTGCCTTCCCTGCATGTGTGTGTATATACGCATGTGTTTTTGCACATTTTGCAGCTTTCTGGCCACTTCAAGCAATACCAGTTGCTGATGCTGCTCCAAGCTGGGCAAGGGGTTTCTCCCAAGAGCAGCATCCCAACACCAAGAATTCTTTCCAAAACCCATCTCGGCTACAACAGCAGTACTGAGGGTAGTATTGTGTGACATTGTCTGTAGCCAGGAGAGTTTATAATTTATAGAGTTTATGCCTATAGTGGGTCTCTCACAACGTTGCAATGCAGGCATGCATGCAACACCACTGTTTTTCTCGTTTCATTTTTGAGTAACTTGTCTCTGTTCCAGATGCTTATAAGAGAGGGAGAAGGAACATCTGCTTTAAATGATAGACTGAGGGCTTAACTCTGCACCAAACATAACTAAAGAGTATTATTCTCCTTTCTGTAGAAGCATATTGATGATTGCTTCTGTATTGAGGATAACTGCATCTTCCCCTTAGAAAATTCTTCCAAAATGTGCGATGCACTGCAGAGTGCTCCCCAAGCACTTTAGATGGTGCATCCTTTTTGCAAGGCTATTGGCAAAGGGGAATTTGATGACAAGTAGAAGGGTCTGACCTTATTACTGCTATTAGTGTCTTTCCAGTACTGTGAGGAATGTCCCTTATAATCTTAATGAGACATACGTGAAAATGTCCTTGCTGTAAAGAAATTACAGGTTAAATATCCCAGGCAGGGTAATTGCTGCTTGGTAATTCGTTGATCGAAACTATGTTAGAGCCAACTGACCAACTTGCTCAAGTTGTGCAAGGTAGCAAATCAGAACAAAGGAGATATGGTGAGTGCTGTAGGCCGCATGCTATAGCTCCCAGAGAGAGGCTTTAAAGACTTTTGGCTTTATGCCTGTGCTAAAACCCCCCTCTCTCTATTGTGTGAATCAAAGAAGAAAGAGACAAAACTCATATAGCTCTCAATTGGATTAAAAACCATAAAATCAAACAGTGACCGCTGGGGAAGTGAGAGGACCAGGTGGACCCACGACAAAGGAGGACACTGTGTTCTAACTAATTTTCAGGGAACAGACATGCAAACTCCAAACAGAACTACAATAAGGGTTTTTTAAAAAATAAAAATAAATAAATAAATAAATAAAGGTACTTTCACAATGGTGTGGAGGAGGATTCCTCAAATGCATCATGTCAGGTATTGAGATGGCTCCAAGCCTGCTCAAGAAGAGCTACCGTTGTGAAAGAAACTCCAAATCAAACAAAATTACAACTGGGAAAGAAGCAGCATGAAGTGTCATGTAACTTACTTAGTGCTACTACTGGGAAAGCTGATGACACCACCATTGGTCCTCTTGGACTGCACTGTAAAGCAAATTCTAAAGGAAACATCAGCAAAACCGGGCATCATTAATTACTTCCTGATCACGAAGCCCTGTGTTTGGGCTCTACTTCTTTTGCAGATTTTGGTGTAAACTGATTGAAGAATATTGCTTTTTTTTACCAACCTTGTGATCAGGAACTTCAGAGTCTTCTTCCCATCACTGCGTGGAGCTGAATTCAGAGATATTCCTGTCATTTCCTTTGCCTACAGACTTTTACTCTAAAAGATGTATGCATGTGTCCCTATCCTTAGTTCTAAGAAGTTTCAGCAGTCTGGATAATGTTAGGTGCAAGTTGGAAGATAAATGAATAAACCAAATTTAAGGGTTGATGAGGCTGACAAAAGGCTGTTGGTTCTCCAAACACACATTTCCAAAGGTCATAAGTAGCCGGGTGTACCTTGACTGATTCCTTGAGTTAATCAGCTCTTCGCAAGCAGGGTCACTTGTTTTGACGGCTCCTGTTTAGTTTTAGTCATTATTTCTATGTATCATAATTACTTCCAGCACAAGCTGAACTCAGAAGGTCTGCAAAGTGCTAGACCAGGAGAGAAGACAGAAGCTTGGCCTGCAGGCATGTGCACCAGATGGGCATCCTGGGTTGTTCAGAGGACTATTTAAAAACAAGTTACAACATGTAGCAAACTTTCTACTTACACAATAGCACCATTGCAGCAGTAAGCATGCATTCTGGGCACAGGCATTTTATTAACAGCATCCCCTCTAAAGCCAAAAAAAAAAAACCATCTGGCAGGCCAGACCCAGAGGGAGATGCAGACCAAATCCTTTACCATATGACTGCATATCAGGTAATTTTTTGAAAGATTAAATGAGGTGGGGGGGGGGGGCAGGAAGTAGTAACATAGAAGTTACATATGCAGCCCAATGAATCACAGTGTATTTTTGATGTCCATCAATATCTGGAGGGAAGGAACTCCTTTGCCATGTGAGATGCTCAGAAGTCCTAATGCTGCTATTGGAGTGGCCTAAAGAAGGATTTTTGCTACTTCAGTAGAGAAACCCATCTCTCTGTGTTCATCCAGATATCAGGAAGCATATTTAGCTCCTCTTTGGACAAGCTCAAACCTCTTTTCTCCTAATCTCACCACTGAGCTTGAAGTTGCCGAAAGGGTAGATGGTGTAAATTTGCAGCACATCCCCTGCAGGGAAGCTGGAAATGATTCCTGCTAGATGGCATGCATCTGTGACTTAGTTCCACACTTACTGCATTTTGCCAGAGCAATGAGTTGATAAAAAGCTATGCTCTAAGCTATTCCCAGCTGATTTATTCACTTGTTTTTATCTTGAGCTTCCTCCTCTCTTCTCTTATCAGTAACTCCACATCATCCTTGGACAGAAGACCAAGAGTTTAATAAGCAGCTACACACATCTGAGAGGCAACCACAGCAAAACAGGAGCTCCCACCAGAGCATGGAGATATCATATCTGGTCCTTGAGTGTTTACAGCATAAGAATGCTAGGTCTTCCATCCTCATCCAAAAATACTGTGACGGCTTTTCATTTTGCATTCATTCATTCTGAGGAATTAGGTGGAAGGGGTACTCCATTCTGATTTCCAAAAGAGGCTTTGGATTTTGCAGGGGAAATCTCAGGACCCTATAACAGTGTACACAGCTGGAAAATGGTAGAGAGCTGCCTGGCAAGGTCCTTGCTCTGCAGATGATCTCCAAAATGGCTATAGGTGGCAAGCAGTGACAGTGGCCATGGAGATCAAACCATTCAGTCCCAGAAAAGCAACCCAAAACCTCAGTTATTTCCATCCACTTTACCAGAGCTCTTCCTGAAGGGACAAGTCCCACACAGACCAAGACAAACTGCTCAGTAGTGACCAGTTTGATGCTTGGCTTTGGTTGTTATGGCCTTCTCCATCCATCACACCTTGGCAGCTGCAGCTGGTCTCCATGCAGGCAGCCTGTCCACAGCTTCAACACAAATGTTGCACAGCAGTGTATTGCTTTAGCAGAGGAAGGCAAAACAGCAAAATCAGTTCCTGCCAAAGCCTATGTCATCCATCTGATGGCTGGGGCTTCCACAGAGGATTTTTTTTCTCCTCTATACTCTTTTTCTTTGAGGAGACCTGTGGAAGGTCTCAGACAAGAAGTGCAACAGCAACAGGAGGGGAATAGTCAAGAGACAAAATATTAAGGGGGAATTGACAAGCTAAGGCCCACGGGCATGAGGGCCCACGGGCATGAGAATTGGCTATATGCTGCTGTTTGCATCCAAACTGTGGGAGCAGCTGTCTTCAGGGTGAGTGTGACTGCATATTCCCAACACAGAGACCCACCAAGAAGTTTAAGCACAAAGATATGTATAAGGGAGAAGCCACATGGACTTCATGATTTCCCACCACACAACCATCCCCTCCAGTATCAGGAAGATCTGAGGACTGCAGTTCAGTCTGACTTTCCCACCAAAACCACCAAAACAGAGGCATCTCCTTTTGGCTCATCTGATTTCAAATTCACATCCAGGTAACAAGGTGTCAAACTGAAACTACCACCACTTGGCCAGGAAACTTTGATCACATTCAGGCTCAGAGTCCTTGGAGAATGTTTCAGAAAGCCATGGATGCTGATGTTGCTACTAATGCAAACATCAAATGAGTGGGCAGGAATATTATTGGAGAAATACATGCTCTGAAGGGCTCTACTGGAGCTCACATATAGACTCTTCTCCAGGAGTAATAAACTAACCTTGAAACAGGAATGATGGCCCTGACTACTGACAGAGACCATCAACTCTTTGCACCGGGTTCAGAACATGGATGACATGTGAAATTAATCTGTGAAAATTTCTCAACAGATGACTATTCCTTTTTAAAAACCCTCTGGCCGTGTCTGCACATCACCCCCAACTTCCTTGGCACAGCAACAGCAGCAATTCATGCTCTGAAGGGCTCTCTCGAAGGTAGGATTATGTGAGGAAACGAATTCCAGGGCAGGCTAGGTATGTCCGAAAGCCACCTCACGGTTTGGCATAGAAGAACCCAGAATGATACCAACCTGTTCACACCTGGAGCCATTGATGCTCTTTCACGGTTTGCAACCTCTTGAGACACACCAAGGAACCCCATAGGGTCCCCAGCTGCAATCACTCTGTTGTCTTCTGCTGGCTGAAGGGTCTCTGCAAAGAGGTAACTCAGCTGCCAAGTGGCTTGAAAGGACCTGTACCTCCTTGATGGTGGAGGATAGAAAAGATTCAAAGAAGACAGGCCAACACACAGAGCATCATGTAGGACCTAGTGCTGACCGATATAATGCCACAACTTCCCAAAACGAAAGGAAAGAAGGGGTGATAGTTCTTCCTGACCTTGCACAGATCCTCAACCATCTTGTCCAGCTTAATTCTAACTCACTTCAAAAAGATAATTATAATTTAAAAAAGCAACAATTCTGCATGTATCAAAATAGTAAAACTCTAAACATATTTATTATTCAGTTACATTTGGTTTTCATTGCACAAATGTGTTTTTATCCCCATTTTAAATTTTTTTTACAAAGATACATGGACATTAAGAAATTGCTGAAGTGATCAGTTAAGTCTATTTAGGCACAGTTCATTAACACACAAATCCATTTTCTCATTTTTTTTCTCTCTGTAAGTATCTATAGTTTCATTCCAGCTCCAAACTGAAACACATATCAAACGTTACACGTAAGCAGGCACACCATCTGATAAAAGGGTTCTACTGAAATTCTGATTAAGTACTCTTTGCCCTTATAAAAGTCTCAAGCAAACCCAAATCAAAGCAATTTATTTTCCGTAAATCAACAAAATCCTAAGCTAAACATCATACTTGTTGAGAAATTTCTATGCTACCCACAGCATGAGCAAAGAAATAACTCTCAAGAGAACATAAAATCACTTGGAAATAAATTGCTTTATCTTGGAAATAATTTAAATAAATTATTCTGTATGAAAAATAAGCAAAAACAAGGCAGCGCATGAAACATGTATTGTTGCAGGAAAACTGCCATGTCACAGGGACTGCTGAGATTGTACTAAGTATCTGGTAAGGAAACCTTGAAAAGTGAAGAGATAATGGCTTTGAAGCTTGAAGATGTTGGCCTGTTTCACATGGCCAAAAAACCACTGGCTTCCCAATTTTTTTTCCTTACTTATCTATTCGTATTTGTGAGAAAGCCTGACCGCTACTGACCTTGCAAGATTCGCGCACTGCTTAAAGCTTTTTATCTGGAGAGAGCTGCTTTGCAGGAAACTCTGTACAGCAGGAAAGTCCATTTTGAAATGAGCTGAAGTTTACTTCAACAACTTTGTTATTAATATATTATTATCCCCTTATTTTTTCACAAAAGAAAAAAAGCGTAGTGTTAAATAAGTGACTGGTGCTAGATGTAATTTTTTTTCCTGAATGTCTATCCCCTTTCTGCACTGTCACAGAGAACTTGTTTAGAAGGAAACAAAAACACAACATTTTAGCACCCAAACATGTTGCTGCTACGTAGAAATGCATGATATTTTGAAAGCTGGGTGAAGTCTCTGAAGTAGAGCAAAAGGGATGCTCGAGTCTTTCCATGATTCTCATATATGAGCATTTAATGCCCATGAGCTCCATGCTCGCCACTGCTTTCAGTGGTCACCGGTGTTGCATGAGCACAGGCAGTGCACAGCTCTTAGCCGTCTTGCCACAGCACCCTCTTTGTGGGGGCCCCTGTCTACACAGATTATTTCAAACCTTTTGGAAAACATTGGGCTTTGGAGAGCCAGCGGGACATACTATTTACAACTTCATGCATCGCAACAGATGCATTTGGACACAGGTCAACCAATGGTTGCTTGGGGTTAGGACATCTCTGTGACCTCGGCATTTAGGTATGGGAACAGCCCTGCCATATGGGAACCGCAGAAGGATCTGGACTTCTACAGGAGCTTTTCCTTTGGACCATGCTCCCACAGCTTGAAAGCTAGGCACAGATGAGTGTGGCCACCAGCCATGGGGTGGCTGCAAGGCTCTGGGCATGAAGAAAGAGGCAGCTGTGGGCACAGAGATGTGCGATAACCCCAAAACCAGGGACGTCTGCTCGGGCTGTCCCTTGGTCCTGCTGTTGGTAGCACCATTGCTGAGAGGGCTACAGTGAGGGTCCAGAGGCACTCCCATTGTTTTTCATCCTTCCTAGCTTTGGCTGTCAACCTTGAAAGCCTGACGAGTGTTGCAGGGCCATCATCCCCATGGCCACAGCTGGCCTTTGGCAGAAGAAGAGTATTGTTGGAACAAAGAAAAGGCCACTGACTCGAAGGAGCCGGAGACCTTTGCTGCTGCCTGCAGCTTCTCCAGTGGGAACCAGGCCTGTAGAGCTTGGCCTCTGGAATGAACAACTCTCCTCTCCTCACCAGAAGTACTGGGGGGAACAGCACACAGCGTATGGCTGGGGCAGAACAGGCTTTGCCCAGCCGTGCACAAGGTTGGGTGAAAGAGGCAAGAAGGGTGCAGGAGGATTGCTTTGGAGCCAGAGTTTACACTAGCTTTAACAGGTGACCTTCTGACATTAATGGATGGGCTCCAGAAGGAGCCTGAAGAAGTGTGGCAAGTCCATCAGTAACTGCCTGGTAATGGTTAGGGAAATGTGACCACTGCGAGCCAGAGAAGCACAGTTGCCTGAAACATCAATCTTTCCCCCAGCAAACAAACAAACGAAAAACAAAAAAAGACAGGGGACCCCAGACAAAAAGAAAACCCTAAAAAGAGTTTTCTGCAGGAACTGGAGTCTGATGCAGTTACCAGTGATGTGAGGACTGCAGGCCACTGTCCTCAGACATGCTTGCCTCCTTGCAGATGTTTCTGAGCCTTAGATCCAGCTGTTTAATTTGGATATCTCTCTGGTTTACCAGTTCACGTAGTCTCCGTATTTCTTCCTGTTGTCGGTAAAACATATGCAAGAGCTGCAAGAAAAGAAACATTTTGTTTCTCTAATGCTACAGAAACACAGACTTACCTTGCCAAATGCACCCAGTCCTGTCACATCACCCCTAGAATAGCCTCCAAGGGGGAAATCTTCCTCTAATAGACCGGTCATGAGCAGGGCTCCTGCTGACCACCAGCTCAGGCTGTGCATGTGGGTCTTTGTCAACATCACTTGTTAAAGGCACATCCCTTAACTCAGTAGCAGAGAAGAACAGAGAAAAGGGTCTTCATGCCACTGATGACTCAGAGCTTGAACATAGAAAATCCAAAGCCTAAACTGGCGCATCTACCACCTTCTAGATGTCCCATGAGGACCAGCACAGTCTATCACTGAGCATGCCGTACAGCACCCAGCTCCACAAGTGTTCTGATCCCACTTCTATAGCCTCCAGAGGCTGGTTCCCACAGCAGCATATTTCTGGTTTTCATGGGCATGAAAAGACTCTGCAATTACAAGGAATGAAGAGCTCACACTCTCACAGGGGACATGTATGAAGGGACAGCCTGATTCTTACACCAAACACTGTAATCCTTTCACTTTCATATTCTCTGCTGATAGTGAAGGCAATGAACCACCTGCTCCACCTTTGAGAGACAGGCTCATGCACAGTGGGAACCTGAAGATGTGCGGAAGGCTCTGAGCTCTGCAATTGTCCAGGCTCAGCAACGCAAATCCTTCAAGATTCTGATACTTTTTGAATGGAATCTTTTTGACAGATGCTCTGGATATTCCCCCACAGCCCCAAACCCTTCACTGGAGACACCTTCACACCTCATTTTCAGTTCTTGGTGGTGGACACTCAAATATGTCAAAGCCATTGGACAGGCTCGTTTCCTCTGTTTTCCGCCATGTCTCTTCCACAATTAGCTGGTTCTTGTCGTCTTGGACCTCGCTTTGCTTCTGCCTCTTCTCCGGTGGAAGCCCACTCCTGTCCTGGCTGTGGCTTGGGGCTGTAGTATTCAGGAATGGCTTGGGCTCGCATAACTCTGGTAAGGAATTCACCGCTCCAGAGCCTGGTCTCAAGGACACCAGCAGAGGCGCTGCAAAGGGAGGCAGCTGGCTGGTTAGAAATCAGCACCACAATCAGAAATCAGCAGTAAGCAATGCATTCAAACAGACTGCGGGGAGAAACATGAAAGCACTTCATGGGAGAGATTCCCAGAGTTCATATATTTTAGCCACCAGATTATTTTGATTCACAGCTATAATTTTCATGTCTCTCATCTTCCTCATTTCCTACTTCTCCAGCAGTTAGCAGGCCAGAGAGCCAGTGGCAGCTTACCCAAGCCCCAGGGAGCTGAAGGGCTGGGCTGCCCTCCATGTGCTGACCTTTGTTAACTCCGTGCAGCCACTCTTGTGCTGTCAGGGCTGGCTGGGCTCCAGGGGTCAAGGGATAGATGTCTTCCTGGTATGACTCCGACTGCAAGCAAAAGGGAAGTCCAGAGTCACTACATCAGCCCCCGAGGACAGCGAGGCTTGGCACTGTGCTTAGCAGGACCACGTGTGCCTGTGCATGGCTGGAAAGTCACTGCATTCTACTGCAGTGCATCAGGAGCACTCATCAGCGTGGGCACAAAGTCTTCTCAGCCACCCTGAGCCTCCCGCAACCTCGAAAACTGGCCATGGAGGCAACATTGGAGGAACCTGCATAGGTGATTGTTGCAACAAGCCTTGGCTGTAACTGGGGTACCTACACCTGCCAACACTTCTGGAGAAGCAGGTACCAAGCAGCACACACACTACTCCTTCCTCTCCAGGGATTTTTTTTCTTACTTCCTCAAGGAGTAGATATGTGTCACTTAACTCATGTGTCACTTAACATTGCCCCAAGCCTCTATCTCCTTTTCATCATTATGACAAACAGAGGCCAACTGAGGAAGGTTAAAACCAACAAGTTGACCCAACGGTGGGAGAAAGACTTGTCACATCCAAGCGGAGCAGACAGATGAGCGTGTCTTACACAAGAAAGCTGATTGTCATAAAGACGTAACTCCTGAGCTACACAACTGGGATTTATTGGCAGCACTGCCCTAGAAGCTGACCAGCTCTGTCCCTCCTCCCAGGAAAGAGAAAATCTCCCGTTCTACCTGCTCTCCTGACTCCCAGGAGTCACAGAGAGGAGATGCTGCCCCCTCTATCAGGGTATCTGTCCCAGAAACAGGTATGACCTGAGGGTAACTCACCCGTCGAGGCACAATCATGGAGATGGGCTGAACCAGATTTTTAGTTGGGACCAGTTTGTAGAAACGGAAAATCTCACAGGCTGACACTTCAAGGCCTCTCTTTGGCATTATTCCTGATGGAAGAGCACAAGAGAAATGGGGCACAAATTTTCCCAGGAGAGTTTATGTCATCCATCAGGAAGAAAAAAAAACAGAAAGTGCTACCAAACAACAGGAGGAGTCACAGCATCAGCTCCATACCAGTACAGTCTAAAATCTGCAGCAAAAACTGTCTCAGCAGAACAAATCAACATATGAGATTCAATTACTTATTTCTGTCAGACCACAAGGTTACACATAGTGTTGATTTTTCCCATGTTAAGTCTCATGCTCCTTATTTATTCTTATGACCTATAGATAGAGTGACCAGTACTGAGCAAAACAGGTAGGCGATGCCACACGATTCAATTATCAGGATCGCCTGGACAGGATTTCTTATACACAAACACCACCAGAATAGCTGTACAGGTTTTGGAAAGGTCTTTTCAGTCAACAGCCCATCACCAACAGTGGCTCAAAGCAGGATGGAGTATAAAGGTATGAAAATTTATCTACTCTTTCAAACATAAACCATTTGTGATTCAGGGATAGGCCAAATGATTCCTTTCTTCCTTTCTGGAGGGGCCCTGCAAGAAAAAATCCAAAACAGTAGCTGCTAAATATCTATATCAATGTCCTAGAGGAACTGGAGTGCCTACAAGTAGTATAGAGTGATGGGCAAATGATCCTGAAGATACATCAGTCTACAGAGAAACTCCACTTATGGGATAAACTGGAGAAGATTCATGGAAGAGCTACCAAAAACAGTCTGTAGGCTGAAAGCCAATTCTATACTTTTAATAGTCTGGGATAGAATGCAGGCAGATTAATGAGCAATGGTCTCTAAAGAAGGACAGGTGACTTATCACAGCAGGTCCATCTCTGGGAAATGTCAGTACAGAAGTTGGACAAGAGACAAGAGTGAATGCACAAAGATATGGAGCTCTCATAATGCACTGAGATACCCCAGAGTGGAAACAACATCCACAGAGTTCAATGATGTAAATGTGAGGGCAGGTTCCCTCTAGGTGGGGAGCACTCTGCACCTCTAAATCCAAACAGCGCTCCCCTCCACCTTGACTACATTGACCACCTTGAAAGGGATGCAAGAGTTAAGAAGCCTGGCCCATGCTTGGCTGGCCAGGCTGTGATCCTGTAGTGCCATCTGGGGCACATAGGTGAGCCAGGCCAGGCCAACAGTAGTGCGCACATAAATCTGGTTGGAGACAGCAGTATGACCTGCTTTTATAAAAGACCGCAGTCTTTTATATAAGCACATACTTTGAATAGATCTGGATTTAGATAGTCTCTTAGACAAAGAAGCCACTACCCTGCTGTGACACTAAACATACACATCACCACTCACCAATTCCCTTCTGTGGTAAAGGAGAACGGTATTCCATCAGGTAGTTCAGGTATGGTTTCTCAGGGCTTATCTCATAGTACCGTATATTTCCATCACCCTAAAGGCAAAAAGAATGAACATAAGCCAGGTTTACAGCTCTGCATGAGGGTCTAAGAAGAGTGCCTGTGCCCAAATGCTATGCAAGCTCATGGATGGGTGTATCCCTTCCAAAATATTTACCCCCAAATTCCTGTGCATTAGAGCTCTGCAATGCACCTCTCTCGGTGAATATGGCATACCTGCAGCAAAATATGTAGCCTGATTCTGTAGGACCTTCAGGCCCCATCCCACCAGCCTTAACCTTAGGTTAATGCACCTCTGGAGCATCTTTGACTTCACCATAGGAAAGGTGGTGATGCAATGCTTCTGGAAGAATTGGACATGCCAGCGTTCACTAGCATGGGAAGCACTTACCTTTCCCACAATGTAAACCATGTGTGTGTCTGAGTCATAGAAGGGAAACAGGATCCCTGAGGAGCCATCCAGATCTTCCTCCATTAAAGGCACAGAAAGGTCATTCTGGGCAAATCACAGGAAAAAACATACCACTGACATTGCATTTCAGTGACTTCCTATCAGGGACACCTGACCTGAAACCCCACTAATGGAAAGGATGTGATAACACCAGATGATAAGACAGTAGCCTTGAGCAAAGATGGGAGATATGTGTTCTGCCCCTGGCTCCATGCTACTCCTCTGAGTCTTGACAGAGGACATCATTCCTACTTCAGTATCTCAAGCACGTGGTGATTTTTCAGGGGTAAGTACAATGAGAGAAGTGGCTCCAAGAAGGCCATATGGGCCAGCACTCTCAGTGAGGTAGACAGAGCATGTCCACACTGCACATTGAATGTCAGGTTCCCGCATGATCTTTAGGTGAGATGTGGACCTCCACAACAGTGCACCATCTACCTCAAGAGCTAGCTGAGAGGCCTCCATACCACACACTGGGAAGATGCCTGAGGGAAAAGCCCTCACAGACCTTATGTGGCAAGGCCTGGTAAGAGTACGGTACAAGACTGACCAGTCTTATGTCTTGCAGGGGGCTGATAAGAGCTACCTCAACCCTCTTGGGGTCGTCACCTGAGTAAGTTGTCTCCAGTGCTCATTTCTCTTCCAGTGCCAATGACAAATTGCCCATGAGTCTACTAAAAGTTTATGTAAACTGAGAACTACACTGATCATTCAAAGGTCCTTCAAAACATGGTGGTTTTCTATGTTTTAAGTTTTGAGTATCGTAACAGTAAAATCTGCCTGTCTTAAGAGTTCAACAAAACCCTTCTGAATTGCTGTTGCAGACGAATTCTTGGGTATTTGGCAGACAGAAAAATTAAAGTGACAGCAAAAGACAGAAAATTGAAGCTGATTAAGTTATGATTGCTGATCCAACTCACTTGATCCCATAATGCAATCTGCCTATTATTCCACCGAGATGTTCCAGTAGAGAGCAGCTTTCCCATGCTTCCAAGAAACAAGACTTTATGGGCTCTGTGAGATTTGTAGCAGGTTTCCTATAGAAAGAAAAGACATGCCACTTGAATACAAAACTATACTCCCTTCCAGCAGTAAAAAATTGCATAAGAAATCATGTCATGACAATAAACCACCTTCCATTGCCCATGAGGCTTATCTAAGCTGGCTAAGGCACAGCAGGCCATCATTGTAAAGGTATATTTCATGTTACATGAGTCCTCTGACTTTTCAGAACTATTCCAAAGGAGAAAAAACAAAAAGGTATTCTCTCTACCTGGTGCTTCATATATTTTCAAGAGGGTAAACACAGTTAGGTTTAGACAGGACTCTCTCTCTACACAGATCTGTGCAAGTACTTACAGTGGTAGTCCCCTTACTAACAAATACAAAGTACAGACAGCAACGACAACCCTGGCGGTTGGACAACATACACTTGCACCCATCTGATCTCTACCCAGCACTCCCAAGGCATCTCACAGAAGTACCTAGAGCACTACAGAAAAGAGCTATCAAAACAGTGCACTTTGAGAACGCCTGCAGAGCAAGAAGCATAGTAGCATGAGACAGAACACCATTTTCAACAGCAGCAGCGTTTCATGAAGGCAATACCACCATCTGCTGTCCTGAGTAATGATGTATCTTCATTAATGACAGTGAGTCTACTTAGAAGAGGAAATGCACCTATATGAGACAGGTTGGACCACAAACTTCTGAATCCAACCTACTTGTAGGACTACTCCTGCACGAGGGTCTATCACACGAATATTTCTGTCCCGGCAGGCTGTGGCAAGGAGGCTGCCATCTGTGTTGAATGACATGGAGAGGACCACATCTCCGTGAACATCAAGGATCTTCACTGGATTTGAGAGGACAGCTTTTTCAGTGTCAAGGTTCCAGATCATTATCTGGAGCAGAGAAACAAACAATTACCCTTTTGCTAACTGAACAAGTAGGCACTTCATGTACCGTATTCCACTCTCCTCTACATGAGGAGGTCTTAACCATCATGAATGGTTGTTCTCCAGCATTTAAACCATTTCTGGTACCTTACAGCAATGTATCAGGGACATGGTGTCTGCCCAGAAGATCTATCAATCAACCTTATGTCCTTTTCAGACCATATTTTCTATAGAAAAATGGCCAATATCAATGCAGGCATTTACACTAACACACAGGAATAGGAAAGTGCACGGCATTGGATATTGCCAGCAGCCTGAAGTTCATTGCAAGACTAGGAATTTAGCAAGCCTTTCTGAAACTTGTCACAGCTTCCCTTCACCACTGGGGTCACTTATGGAATTTCCCTCTGCAAAAAAGCTTCTGAACATTTTATCATTCTCTTACAACTTGAAATAAAAAAAAAATCAAAACAACTTGCCAAACAGAACTGTCTGTCTGTTTAGCTGTATTTAATCAAACCCCAAGTTTCTCAGCATGCTTTGTGCCATATAAAGAGTGCACCACAGAGAAAAGACCCACCTTGTAGTCATAGCTGGAGCTGAAGAGGATGTTACTGGCAGTGGGATGCCACTCAATGAGACCAACTCTTCGTGTATGCCCAAGAAGTTCCTTGTTCGGACTGGTGATGTTTCTTGTTAGAAAGTGCATGGGGATGTCCCAGATTTTAACCTGAATGGCAAAAGACAGCTCTGTGAGATCCCTGAGAAAATAATTAACCTGAGACTTACCAATAACAAATTATCCTTTTGAAAGTGGGCAGATGTACTCCTGCCTTTGTTGAAGAAATACAAGAACTTCCATGGGCCTGAAGACTCCTCTTTAGCCAGCAATTCCATCACTGTTTTAGCTCAGCAGTTAAACCCCGGCATGTGACCAGCAGTTCACAAAATCAGGTTGCAGTTCGGTAAATCACAAAAAGATATTCTGAAGGGGATGAGCTAAGCCACAAATTTTACAGACACCAAACCACACCAGCTGCAGGCTACCTTGTTTCCATCCAGGAAATGTGGAATAAACATCAATAGATGAGACCCTGACAGAGAAAAGGAACCATGGAAAGACACAGAGCGCCCTCCTAACCACAAGGAAGATATTCATCAGGCTTAACTCAAACCTGCCTGAGATCAGCTGGGAAGAGGGGACTGAGGATGCGTCCTCTTACACAGCATCCAAATTGCCCAGGCCATTTGCTGAAGCCTCAGCTTGGAGCAGCAATAAGAATCAGGGAGGGCACTGAGTGTTCACAGGGGCAATCTGTCCCCTTCAAAGCCCAAAAGCGGTATGCCGCACGCTGCACAAAAGACGGCTGTGACTCCACCACAGCAGGCTGCAGCAACGATGGCCCTATTGAAGGGCCTTATGGTGGACCTTATGGTCCAGCACAGTACAGAGCAGGATAAGGCAGACACTGACCCTGTGAAGAGGCTCCAGTGGAAGTGATTAAGATAAAGATGGGTTTGCGGCACAGGACAGGTGGGAAGAGGTAGAGAAAATGACTCTTGCTCAGCCTGGGGATAAAAGGGTAACAGGGAGCAATTCTGTCTTTCTTCAACTCCCCTGTGGACAGAGAATACGGGACCAAAATCTTCTTGGGGAGACAGGGGTTTAGTTGACAGCACCAAAGACAATGGAGGAAAGTGGCAATATGTACACTCTTCAAAGATCAGAGGAGTCATTTGTCCCCAGCAGGATCCTCAGCCTCTGGTTGCCAGAGGCATTCCCATGCTTGGAGATTTTCCCAAATTCCAGTCCTGTGGGCTAAACAAGGGCCATAGGAACCTGACCCATTTGGCATTGTTTAGAATAGAGCTGGCACTGGGTGACTTCTGGAGGTCCCTTCCAGGCACCAGGTCCCAAGCATCTATCAAAGACAGTCTGCTAGGTAGTGGAGAGGGAAGAGATGTCCCTGCACTGTTCCCCTGTGCAGAGAACCCCTAACATCCCATTTCCTGGTGCTGATATGATGATACCAGGGCAGTATTGAAGAGCACAGTCTCAGAAGCAGTAACACATTTTAGAACAACTTTTGGAGCTGTGACCAGCTACAAGCTCAGTGTTTCCATGCTTTAGCCTGAAGAATGATCCCATGTCAACAACTTCAGTAGAAAACTGGAATATAAAGCTGACAGAAAGCAACTCTTCTGCAAAGGCACTAGTATCCTGGTGGACACCAGACTAAAGATGAACTAGCGGCATGCCCTGGCTTTCTGGTCTGTAGCAAAGAAGGATAGCCAGTAGACTGAACGAAGTTACCATTGTTGCCAGCAATCATTAAATCACAACTAGACTATTGCATTCCTCACAGTACAAGAAAGGTGAACTTTGGTAAAGTTATCCTGTAGATACCAGCAGGACTGCTGAGTGACTGGAGCATTTGCCCTCTGAGGACAGGGAAAGTTCAGTCTGAAGAAGAGATAGCTTTGGGGGAACCAGAGAGAAGCCTTCAATGCTTATGAGCAGGCTGCTGAGAAAATGGAGCCACTCTCTCTACTGAGATATACAGTGGGAGGATGAGATATATTGGTCATAAAGCTTGGATGATAAAAGGCAGCCTGGAAATTGAAGGAATCCTTCAAAAAAGACATTAAGATCCAAAAAGCAAATAAAGGTCACTAAACAGGGAGTAAAATTCAAGCATAGATTTTCAATTCAAGACAGACTTGAGGTGGAGCTGAAGTGACAGAGAACATGCACCAAGTCAGGACTGGAGGTATCCACACAGGAAACCTGTTGCCAGACAGAGAGTGAATATATCTAAAGGGAGAAAACACATGAGGGACTTCTGAAAAAGTGTGTAGGGCTTGGTTAAGCCTCCTCACTGTCCAGAAAACACACCACACTTGATAGCACATTGCAAGGAACCTTTTAGTAGTCAGATTTGGGCTGAACTGCTCTCACAATCATAAACCTCTTTCTTTTTTCAGATTCTAATGATCAGACTGCACCTACTCTGAAGTAAAATATGAGGCTGAATCTTAATTATACAAACTCCAGCTGAATCACTTATTGCTTAAAACTTAAACCTCCCTCAAGGTATTTGATAACTTCTTACAGGTTTGCATTGTATTAACTTCAGCATCTTTTCATTTGGAAAATACTTGTGTGCTCAAGTCTTCTGCATAAAGTATGACCTTCATACCAGCTACTTCATAACTAATCCAGCATGACTTCACAGAGTAACCGAGGGCAGAAACAAAATCAAATTTGCTACACAGGCAATCTGAATCTGAAATAGTCATTCCAGATTATGTTGTGTTAATGCTCTGATTCTGTAGTAAAAGAGCAGTTTCAAGCAGATTATCTTTGAATAGTTATTCCATTTTAAATTCATATCCTGTTTTGACCATGAAAACACACACAAAAAGACTGAAGTCCAACAAACAATTGATATTCCTCCTCCCACTGATTTTTGTACCCATTAGCATCATCTGGAAGGAATTATGTATTTCTGACCTCTACAAAAAGGCAGGGGATTTATTCTTGACTGGCTTTGTGTTAAGTACATACATGTTTTCAAGTCTCAGAATAGAGCCTTTAGTTTTGTGATTTATTATTTCCCTAAAAAGCACATTAGTCAAGTAATAACAAAGAATATAAACAAGACAACTTACAGTGGCATCCTCTGAACACGAAGCTATGACAAAGTCATTGAATGGGTTCCACTTGATGTCCAGAACATTCCCTTTGTGCCCACATATTTTGGGATAATGCGGGTCGAGCTTGCCTGTCTGGAAAAAAAGCAAACATCAAACACAAGGTGAGGCATAAAATTACAGAACATTTTCAAGTAAGGCCTGAATTAGCTCCAGAGGAAAACCTCTTTCTGCTACGTATGCCCCAAATGCTCCAGGTGTTCTCCATCTGTTGAACATGGGTTTTTGCTGTCCCTGAAAAGCAAGTCTTGATTATATCACTGATAAGAAAGAAACTGGTGCTGCTCAGGCCTTTCTAAGCACACTCAGTTATTGAGAAATCTTTATACATGTAACAATCCAGACTGCTGAAGGAATAAGATATTATTACTGGTTAAGACACAAAAAGGAAACTTGGAAGGGAAACACTTAGTAAATTTTTTAATCTTCCACATATTTTAAAGATTTGGGGTGAGGGAATGAAAATCTCTTATTTTCTTCTTGATTAGCACATTTCTTACAAGCCGAAAAAAAAAATGTTTTCTTTTTTTTTGGTTTTTGGATTTTTTAGCTTCCTAAACTAGGATTTATACTATTTTTAAGCAAAATGACACTTTGAAACCTGAATTATAAATCCCATTTTTTCCCTCAACAACCTGCTTCATGATGATGGTTTTCAAGTCCATTTCCTCACCAGATGCAATCCACATTGAGGACTCTCTCTCTCTCAAAAAAAAAAAAAAAAAAAAAAAAAAAAAAAAAAAAAGCTAGTTTTGGGCAGCTCATGGATAAAAAAAAAATCATCCATGAAGAAATGCATTAAGGAGCAGTGAGAACCTTGTACCACATGGGGGCTGTGTTGAATCAAGATAAACTCAGACTGGAAACACCCCAGTTCCCATCAGTCTCGGTTGCAGAGCAAAGTCAGTGGCTGGGTTATATTACAGAGAGTGCTGAGGATTTGATTAACATGGTAAAAAATACTTGCTTCTTCATAGCAGGAGCAAGGAGAGTTCATGGGGCTCCAAGGAACATCCTTCCTGCCTAGACTTGTGTCCAAGAGCAAAGGTCATTCCCACCAGGACAGAGGAAGGTGGTCACTTTTATGCCATCTGGAAGAACTGTGAACCCAAACGGATGCAAATACCTGCTCTTTTGAAAGCAAGCACTTCTGCAGGTGTACTCCCTACGCTCACCTAGAGATGGATCTTGCAAGTGCAAAATGGAGAGAAATCTGCTTTGACCTGAGCCTGAACGTGGCTAGGATTTCATTGAACTCCTGCCAACTGGAAGGTCTTGAGTGTTGAACAGAACAAGAGGTATAACAATTCTGGCTTTACTGGAAAGGCTGTACCTCAGACCAGGACTAACCTGCTTTAACTGAACAGCCAGAGGGCTTTGAAATGTAAAACAGTGTGACTTTTATTTCAGACTGCAATTTTAAAAAACCTCATTTTTGTAGCAAAGGCAAAACAAAGTGACTGGGGAAGACAGAAGAGAGATAAAAGAGTTTTAATAACCAATGTTCCCCCACCCACCGTGTCCTTTTGCAGGCAAGTTCTTTCTTCAGGGCTTGGTTTCAGCGTGGCAACTCAATGGGCTGGGCAGTTCAATCTACCTCTGCAGGATCCCTTGATCCCCATGGGAACTCTGCCATTTCCCATAGCCAATGCTTGGTCCCTTCCCTGCTCCACACCAAGGACTATCAGGCTTTCCTGCATCCTCACACCCTGCTTAGCCCTGTCCTGTCTGTCCCATCTTCTCCATCCCAGCTGCTCCAGCAGGCCCTACTGACCCCCAAAAAGCAGCACTGCAGTACTCTGTGCCACGTTCACCTTGCCCAGTGAAACCCAGGATCCTCGTGACACAGGAAGAAAACTGCCCAAAAAATGTATGAAAAATCCCGTTGGCTGCACATCTGTGTGTAGAATTCAAGCTGTCCACATGGTGGGGGAAATCTCATTCCACAGGGCAATAACTGTTTTAGTAAGCAGATGTGTTATCCTTCATGAAGGGATACCTGACATTTCATAGTTATTTGCAGAGCTGGAAAACAAGCCTAATTTTCCAATCACTTGTTTTCTAAATTTAGAGCACTTTTTAAAAGTGGAAGACATGGTAGCCAAAAATGGAGTTTCCTGATGAAATCCACTTCTGTTGGGACTACTGTTAAAAGTTTCCAGCATATATTTCATAGGGTAGGTGACCATGACGTAAGTCATCCTAGTTCTCAAGTGTTCTGTGAAGGGCATTAACACACCTGGTCACAGAATCACATAGTAGCTGAAAACAGCAGACACCTCTAGAGAACACCTGGTCCAAACCCACTTCTCAAGTAGAGTCACCTACAGCAGGTTGCCCAGGGCTGTCTCATGTTGGGTTTTAAGTATCTCCCACAATGGAAACTCCACAACATGTCTGGGCAGTCTGTGCCAGGGGTCCAACACCTTTGCAGTAAAAAAGTGTTTGCTTATGTTCAGACAGAATTATCCATTTTTCAGTTTGTTCTCATTGTCTCTTGTGCTGCCAGTGAGCACCACGGAGAAGAGTTGGCTCTACAGGTTTTGTTTTACAACCACTGTCCTCAGACAGAAGGGAGCAGGGACTCAGCCACAAATTTATCTCCCTGCTTCTCAGGGCTTTGTTCTCAGTTTGCTATCCTTTTGTCTTACTCTTCAAAGAAAGAGACAGATGGGGTGCAGTCCTGAGCTAGTCTGGTCATGAGGGAAGGAAAAAGGAAGGCCACCGTCTTTCACAGGAAGGCCACAAAATTGTCCTCAGAGCTAAGATCCTTCCTTGCACATCCCCAAGCGTGCCCATATCTGTCACCAATCTACACAATATGGGAAGGTAGCTCATCTCCCAGTTAGGCTCACTCTGCACATGTGTCCTAGAACTGACATTTACAAATGAATTCTGTCTGTTCTGGGCACTCAAGAGCTGCTGCACCCAGAGCCTGTTCCTGGCCAGACACGTTGCTCTTCCACCTAAGCTCCCTGAATGGCACATTCGTCTTGAAAACTTAACTGCAAGGGAGCAAGGGCAGTCTGTCCAAGACTTCTTTACCCTGCAGCATGTGCTATAATATGTCCCTCCCTGTCCTCACAGACTCACTCCTGAGGAAACAAGTGACTGGTGCTAATCAATCACAGCCAGGAATCTCTGTCATGTATCTCCAGACTGGGCTGCATGCTGGTGCCTTCGTTTGCCTTCTTTTCCCATGCTTATGACACATAACCCCCAAAGACCCTACTCACTTGAAAGCTCTTTCATAATTTTATTTATGTATTTTATTATTTTTTTCTGTATCCTCTTTATTTCTAATACATCTTTGAATTCTGCAAGCAGCACTCCAGCTCCAGGAGAGTACTCAAGCAGGTGTCACTAATGGAAAAAATTGTTACTACAGGAAACCTGAGTTCTGAAGAGGTGAGAAGACAGAAGAATTCAGTTAACAGCACAAACGTCTTCAGCTCGCTTTGCCAACACTTTGAGAACTGGGTCCCACCCTCATTTTGCAGTCACCGGTTGCCTGCTCATAGATGCAGCTCCGTGATAAAGACAAGTTCTTCAGCCTGATCACATCATGGTCGAGGGGGCAGAAGTGACTCAGCCAAGAAAAACAAGGTAGTAGTTAATTTTAGCAAGAATATCTCTGAACAGCAGCATGAATTAGATGAATAAACAAAGTCTAGAAGGGCCAGGAACTGTACTAGGTCCTTCAGGCATAGCCAGCTCACTTTCATCCTCAGCAAATATATATTGAAAAAGTGGCATTACAATAACACCATCAATTAACTTTTAATTAAAGACTGAACTTGTACCTTTCATCTGGCCTGCCCTGATTCCAGAGAGCCCAGAATCTTATACTGACATTAATCTACATTAGTAGCTTACATGCCTAATTTTTCAGAAGTGACAAGTATCAGAGAACCAGCTTCCCTCTTAACCCACAAGCATGCTATTTATTTCTGAAAGGGAAGTTTTTCCACCCATCAGCGCTTGCAGCTTAAGAGCTTCATTGTCTGATAACTGCGTGTCTTCTGTTCTTCCCCAAAGCAGAAGGTGGTTACAACAAAACATACAGTACTTGCCTTTGGTGACAGTTGGAGCCGTGCAACTAAAGCACCTTTTCAGCTTTTGCCCTCTGCCTCTAATAACTGCTCTTCAGCTTGCAATTTGTTCTAAGAGTCAAGCACCTGAACAACTCAGTGCCTAGTGGTTTATATAAGGAAGGGATATGAAACAAAACTAGTTGTTCCGACAAGCAAGGTGCACATAAGACACATGGGCAAGAAGCATCTGCCGGGAACCTGGAGGTCCTTCCGCACCTCCACCAATGGTGGTGGCATCAGGTCAGCATCCTCCCTGAGGTCTACCCGGCTCTGCTCTGTGCTTACCTGGTGAATGGGGATCACGAGGAAGGCCCCACCGCCGGCGCACTCAGTCACTACTGCAATGAAGTGGGGGTTGACAGCGCAGAAGTGGTTATCGTGGACACTGAGGGTGATGGGCACGCAGTCGTAGCATTTGTCCTTGCTGGCAGCCTTGCCGTAGACATGTCGGAACTTGGAGCTGTGGTACAGAGTGTGCCAGGACATCTGTAAAGGCACAAGCATCGTGAGAACCACCCTGCCCTTCTCACAGCCAGGACTTGCAGAGACCTCTCTCCTGCTCAAGTTTGCCCTCCTCTTGCCCCTCTGTCCCTCTTCTCATCTTCGTCCTGCCTATGGCACCTCTGTAGCTCTTCCTTATCTTGCAGAGATGGGGTTGAAAGGGAAAGAAGACAGGTCTCTCCATTGCCCACCCACTTGTTTTTTTCTCCCTCCTGAGACACACACCAGTGGTCCGTATTGCTGGGCCATATGGCAGGAGAAAAATATCTCCTGGCATAGAGCTGGAGCAGCTTAAGAGATGAAACACCTCAAGTCAGAAAAGCCTGACAGACAGTGAATGAACCAGTCTGCATTTACACACCATTGAGTCCTCAGGGGGCTTGCACCCCAAAAAGACTCTATATTTGGCTTACATGAAGGGAGAAAGAAGTTTGACAAATCATGAAAGTAGTTATAGTCATCTGTTTCCCCACACACACACACTAACAGTGATATTCTGCATGTCTGGTTTATAACCACACCACAGTCAGCATTTAAAATTGTAATTTAATGAGATATATAAAATATGCTTAACACAAAAATCACTTCCCACAGAGAACAGGAAAGCTTTAAGGAACTGACACCATGGTTTTCAAATAGGAAACTTCCTCCTACGGGACGTCGGGCAAAGACTGGGATAGAGCTTTTTTTGCCGCATGTTGGTCCTTCTAAAGTGCATTTGGTGCACAGCATTATTAGCAATGTCAGATCTGAAAGCAATGATACCCCAGGGTGACAGGCAGCACCTGAGTTACAGCAGGACTTATACTGCTCCCTCACAGGCGTAAACTTTTGCAGAAAAATCTGCAAACAATGGCAGAAAGCCAGATATATTATCACCATTCAACTCAACTTGCCAAGCAGGAGACCAAGCAGTTCTACACCGAAATGTCCATGTTTTTGGCACATTTCAAACTGTCTTCCCCCTCAGAAGATCTAGGGGAGATGAATAGGAGATCTACAGGCACCCAACAAGCGAAGATTCAAAAAGCTCACATCCTACATTGCGCTAGAGATGCTGGACTGAATAGCACAAGTCCTGCCTTACTCCAAATCCCCTAGTACAGCTCTGAGCAAACCCCACCTTGAACAAATAATCATATTAGAAAAATAAATAAATCAGTCCAGACACATCCCAGGTTGCTTTTACATTCCTTTTTGTCACTTATTTTCACCCTATTTTTGCACATTTTCACCTGTTCAAGCACGTTTTACCTGTGTTAGCTCTGTATTAACCCTGTATTAATGTGTTAAGTGGATTAAATCTCTTGGGCAGAAAGCAATGGGCTTAAAACGTCTCTCATAAAGTGACAGCTACCTACCCCAAACAAAGACGAAGAAATGCAAGATTACCACAGAAAGAAAACCATAAGTTTGGGAAATCAATTTTTGGTAGAGGGTTGTTCACAGCCAAAAAGACACTGGCTAACTCGCCAAAACACTCCAGGGGTGCAGAGCTCCCAAACAGCTTCATGTTCATTTGGTGATCAGGTTTACTCACACTGGAAAAAAATCACCACATAGTTTGGATAAATCAGTTGCCTTCTAACAGCAGAAACACAAGTTTTCTGAAAGTTAATTATTGCCTGGCCCCAAGGAACTTCTAGCTGAAACACTCTTCAGGTAAGAATGAGTTTGTGGTCTGCAGGCACTAGGTTTCTCTGCAATAAGGATCTCAATTCAGTAAGAGGTCACCACATATAAGGAAAAAAAAATCATTTTGGGAATCATTAATAAGAAGGAAGAACACAAACAACAGGATACTAATGTTCTATCCAGATTACCTGCAACACTTCGATAGTAAACAAGCATAAAATAAATTAAATGCACACTGTGGAGTATATTAGGAAGAGAGAATTCTCGCTCTCCTACCTCAGTTTGTAAAGTTAAGGTTCAGCTGTCATAGGAATGGATTTCAAAACACCTACAAATCTCCCAAGGAGCACGAGCATAGGATACAACCAGAAATTCCAGACATAACTTTTGTATATATATGTGTATGTATATATGCATGTATGTGTATTTGCAAACACGTGTTTTGGAAGAACAGCACAGTGTTATCTGCTGCATTCCTGTACCAGGTAGAGATAAGTGGACTTTTCTCTTTTATTTTCTACTCCTATACAGTTGTCACCTAGACAAAACAGCTTCCTCACCGACAATGCATTCCTTGGTAGCTGCTCCTGCAAGGTGACCTCTATCACTGAGGCTTGAAATGCCAACTGAATGAAGAAAAAGCACAGATTTGATCCCACTTGAATAACACAAATAAATCAGATCCAAACTGAACACCAGCATGGACATTTGCCAGCCAGACCCAGGTCTACCTAAAGTGAGATAGTTCCTGGACCTACACTACAGTAGGAATGTGGATTACTGAGATGGTAATAGCTATTATTGTAAGTGAACAAAACACACACGCATTTATTGTGTGCAAAAAAAATTCTGTGGGATGGACAAACTGGCGAGGACAGATTAAGAAATGGTGTAACCTATCAGCTCATATTCAAGTCATTCTAATTCAGGTGTCTGCCAATACTCCAATATAGACCATCCCTCTCCATGTCAAAGGTTCATTTCAGTTATCAGAGATGAGTCAAGCTGCTCCACCACACAGTAGTCCATCAAATAGTACCATGGATCAAAGGCAGTAAAATGTAGACTAGAGCAACATGTAGTAAAGTAGTGTATCTATCGGCCAGATCTATCGGCCACATGAAACTGTACCTAGTTTAACCGCTCACCCATCCACCCTCACCAGTCAAATTCCCTGTAGCCACCAATGTGGGCTCCATCCCATAGGAGCCTAGTTACACAATCCGCATGCCTGTCTGCCGGTGACCGAGTCCCCACAATGCAAGGATGGTCAGGACTCACAGGGCTCCAGGTGCAACTTGTGCTACTCACTTGACTCACCAGCAGCATTCCCCACCATTCACTCCTGGAAGGAAAGGCCACCCTGAATCCTCTCTTCTTTTGGGTGAGTGCTATAGCAGAGTAGCCCCCACTCACTGGTAAGGGCTTCTGAGCTCCTCAGATGACCCCCACTCTTCATTTTGAGAAATTTCACATCAGACAGAGCCATCCAACCCTGTCATGCAGCAAGTCTTCCATGCTCATCTCACTTGCTCTATACCTCACCTCTGCATATAAAAAGGAGGGTCCTCTCACTGGGGAGCCCCAGATGGACTGGAACATTGCCTTAGCAGACTCCAGAGGCCAGTGGCATCTGCAAAATCCTCTCTGGAACAGCAGGCATGGGTGCATTCATGAGAAGTCCCAATTCAGGGTTTTCTGTGGCCAGGAGAATACCCTCATACAGATGTATCCACTCCTGCATCTTTCCAAGTTCCTCCTGAGGCTCCAGCTGCATATTCCACTTTCCTCTCCCCATCCAAGACCCAAGATAGTTTCAGAAGTCTCTCATTAACCTCCTCCTGACCCTACTCACACTTCAACATGGAGAGCGGCTCACAGCACTAGGAAGAGCCCCTAGACATCCCCTAGCCTACCAGACCCAGTTCAAGGGGGTAGAGTCTGCTGAGAGGCTCTGCTTGGTAGCGCCTGCAGTATTCTTCTTTCTCATTTTTTTAAATATTAATTCCCACCTCTGTTTCCAGTTTTGGCCATTTACAATTATTTGGATTTCTTCCAGGTTCCCTCTTCTTTATTGCCATCCCTAGTGCAGAAACAGCAGAGACATAAGGCAAAAGAGATGACCAGGAAGGAAAATAAATAAATAAATAAGCAAATCCCCTCTTCTGAATACTCTTCACAGCACTCAAATCATTTGCAACTCAAGGACTTCCCCAGTCAGAGAAGGCTTCTGTGTATTTTATAATACTTGGAGCTCTCTCTGCCATGAGCTTGGCCATTCTTCCCCCAAATCTGCCCAAATTTTTAGTACCAACAGCACCTGGAGTGAGGAGTGGCACAGTGTAGTCAGATAGTCAGCTTTATCAAGGTGAAATTCTACTCCACAACGAGCAGGAAGTCCACCTCTCCCACTGCCCAGTACAATATGCCAGTAGTAGAAATTCTCAGATCATCTTCCAAGACACTTATGTCCCAAAAGCAAAATTGTTCTCACACACATCAAAGAATGGTCACTAACAAAGAGAGCATAGATTTAGGAAACATATTTTCATAAGCCCTGTCTCTTAGTGCTAACTTTTTGCTATATAAATCCTCACAAATAATGCCATATAAAATGACACTTTATTGGTGTTACATTCCAATAAATTTCTGTGCTGAAAGGCATTTCAAAGTATGAAGAGATCCTAAGTCCAAAACAAGAAAATGAAAACACTGATTGCATTCAGATCAGTAATACATCTCAGCCCTGCAATTCCCCAGAGCTTAGTTTAACTGTGAGGTGCTGGTAAACACACTCCACCTTTGAACATTTGTCATAAGCTATGTTTGCTTAAACCTTCAAGATGGTGACTGAGGTGAAAAATATGCAGAACTTCCTATGGCACAGGACTTCACCCTTCTAAAGCACATATTTTCAATTGCTCTGTGCTGCTAAAAACAAGCTGCACTCTAACAGTAATGAAGCAGAGCTAGCTTTGAAGGAATTGTGACAAATGACATGGGATGAATGTTGCTCTATGGGACCAGACAAAGCATCATGGATCAGATCTGAATATTTTCCTCAATTTTAGACAAATCCCATGTAGACAGAGTAGTTCACCAACAATTTTCCTCAGTAGTATTTGAAATGCAGTAAGCCAGAGATTTTGACAAGGAAGAACTGGTTGAGGATGTGAAGATCAGGGGCAGCTTTAACTGTGGATCCCAAGAGGAAGAAGAAAGGCAAAAGGCAGGATGACAGCCCTGTATTCAGGAGAACAGACTTGGGGCTCTCAGGGATCTGCATGGGAGAATATGGAATATAGTTCTGAAGGGAAGAGGGGTCCAAGAGGGGCCAGTCTTCAAGATCACCTCCTCCTACCTCAACAACAGTTCATTCCAATAAGCAGGAAATCAAATGAAGACCTCCTCAAATATAAAAGGAGTAAAACAAGAGGTAGAAGAAGGGGCATAAGATTACAAAACTGTGCAAGTAGGCAGAGACAGATTTAGGAAAGGCAAAGACTACCTGCAAGTGAAAATGTTCACAGACATGAAGGGCATCAGTGAAGGCCTCTGCAAACATGAAGGCTCCTGCCATCAAAAGATGATCAGGGAAAATGTAGGCCTGAGAAATAAGAATGCTGAGAAATGGGAATGTGGCCATGGTCACAAAGGACTTGCAGAAGGCTGGAGTACCCAATGTCTTCTTTGCCTACATCTTCACTGGCAAGACCATTCTTCCGTAATTCCAGGTCTCTCAGACCAGAGGGAAAGTCCAGGGCAAGGAACGCTTGCCCTTGGTGGTGGATGATTAGGTTAGGCACCATTTAAACAAACTAGGCATGCACAAGTATCTTGGTCCTGACAGGATGCATCCATGGGTGCAAAGAGATCTAGGTGATGTTGAAGACAACTCTCATTTATCTTTGAAAGATCATGGTGATGAGGGACATTCCTGAGGAGGGATGCCAACTCTATCTACAAGAAACAGACTCTTGGTAACTACAGACCAGTCAGTCTCACACTGATCCCAGGGAAAAGTGATGGAGGAAAATTCCAAACATACAAAGGGCTAGAAGTTAGCTGGGAATAATCAGCACAGATTTGCAAAGAGGAAATCATAACTCACAAACTTGATAACTCTCTACATAATGGCTGAGTGGATGAGGGGAGAGCAGTGGGTAATGTTTCTGTTAACTTTTTGATGCTATCTCCTGTAACATCACTGAAAAACAGGTGGAGTCTGAGCTCCATCAATGCACAGCAAGGTGGACTGAAAAATGCCTAACTCTTAAGCTCGGGAGATTGTGATCAGGAGCACAAAGTGCACCTGGAGGGCAGATGGTATTGAGGCCAACACTCTTTAACATCATAATCAATAACCAGGATGATGGAACACAGTCCACCATCAGCAAGTTTTCAGATGACACAAAACCCAGCGGATCAGAGCAGACAGCTGTGCTGCCATTCATGAAGGACCTTGATGGGCTGGAGAATTAAGCCAAGAGGAATCTTACAAAGTTCAGCAAAGGAAACTGCAAAGAGCTGCACCTCGGGACCAAGAACCACACACTAAGGGCCAGCAGGACATGGAGGTGTTGATAGAGAGTAAGCTGACCATAAACCAACAACACAGAAATCTAACAGCCTCCTAGGCTGTGCAAGTGAGGGACGCAGTTCCTCACCTCTCTTCAGCACTGGTAAGGCCCTATCTGGAGTGCTAGGTCCAGCGGTAAAATCTACAGTACTAGAATGGTATGTATTTACTAGAGCAAATCCAGTGAAGAGACATGAAGATGATTAAAGGAGTAAAGCATCTAATGCAAGGAGAAGCTGAGAGACCAGGTGAGAAGCTGAGGCACACAGCAAATCACAATAAATTTATTTTAATAATGCAAAACGTTTGTTGTTGTTGTTGTTTTGTTTTGTTTTTCACCAGGAGAATAGCCACATACTTCAACAGGTTGTTTTCCAAGTTTCCATCTTTGGAAATACTAAAACGCAACTGGATAAAGCCTTGGGCAGCCTTCTCATGTTGACCCTTCTTCAGGCCGGTAGCTGCAGTAGACAGTCTCCAGAAATGCTTGTCCATCTCAGTTATTTAGTGATTTTGTGATTTTAGGGCCTCAGAACCTCTACTACATGTTCCCTGCACTGCCTTAAAAAAAAAAAAAAAAAAAAAAGTATCCGGCCACATGCCAAGATGCACAATCGTAGAGTATGACCTTTCAGCCCAATAAACTTTGAGCTTGCCCTGTGGGCTCAGCTCTTCTCTCTGTTCCTCTAACAGGGAACAGTGACATGTTTCTTTCCCATTTCATGAGAACTGCTGTTTGGAGGGGCAATCACTCTCAAAACTCTGTCAAGGCAGCAAATAGCAACACATGAAAAAGATAGCAGGGAGAAAGTGGGGTAAAATATGTCAACATCCTGTCAAGAAGACAGGACCATTTTTTATTGCAAAAACCTACACCACCACCCACCAAAAAGCATTATATTCATGCATTTAGAAAACCTAAAAACGAAATGTTTGCATCATCCAACAGCAATCCTGTTACCCTGCCTGTATTGCAGGACTAACGGAAGTAGTTCTCCCACCGCACTAGCAGGCTGGACCCAAAGTGGAGAAGTCCCCTGTCCCCTGCATGGCCATATCTGAGCAGGGTGATCCAGCACGGCAGACTCCAAGTTCCAGAAAATCCTGCTTGGGCAATATACGGGCAACACAGCACACTTTTCCCTTCATTCAGCTCTCGAAGACCAAGAATCATCGAATCATAGAATGCTTAGGGCTGGAAGGGACCTCTAGAGATCATCTAGTCCAACCCCCCTGCATACGCAGGGTCACCTAGAGCACGTGGCACAGGACTGCATCCAAGCGGGTTTTGAAGATCTCCAGAGAAGGAGACTCCACAACCTCTCTGAGCAGCCTGTTCCAGTGCTCTGTTACCCTCACTGTTAAGAAATTTTTCCTTAAGTTCCTATGGAATTTTTGGTGTTTCAGTTTCCGGCCATTTCCTCTAGTCCTATCAGTGGCCACCACTGAAAAGAGACCAGCACCGTCCTCTGTACTCCCTCCCTTGAGGTATTTATATACACTGATTAGATCCCCTCTCAGCCTCTTCTCCAGGCTGAACAGGCCCAGCTCCCTCAGCCTCTCCTCATAGGGCAGATGTTCCAGGCCCCTGATCATCCTTGTGGCCCTGCGCTGGACTCTCTCTAGCAGCTCCACATCCCTCTTATACTGTGGAGCTCAGAACTGGACACAATACTCCAGATGCGGCCTCACCAGGGCTGAGTAGAGGGGCAAAGAACCTGGTAAGAGTCTTGCACCAAAGAGAGGTATTGGAGGAGGATGTAGAGATCTCTGCATCTCTCAGATCTCTGCTCATCAAGTTGGAGCAGATGATTCCGCAAGCCTGTTGGAGCTGGACATTTTTTCCTAGACATTTTCTGTCTGTTGAGCTGTACAGACCTAGTGTTGGGAGGATCAATGTTCCATTAAACAATCCACAATGTGGCATATGAAATAGAGTAAAATGCATCTATTTGTTCGTACTTCATTACCGCTTGTATAAAGAGATGAGGCAGTTCCTCTGAGTTTCTGTCAGCAAGATAATGCAATTTCAAGAGACACAGCAATGATTTCCTGATCGATATAGAGAGCCCCATCAGCAGAGCACAGGAACCTTCACACAAGCAGGTCTCAAAGGAAAAAAGGATCCTCATCTCTTGCCCAAGGCACAGCAGAAATGACACAAAGAAAGAGGGCTTATGGCCTCAGCTTCTCACATCCACAAAAAACAGATATCTTGCTAGAATCCAAGCAAGTGTCTGGTCTGGTCCCTTGTGAGCAGTAGGGATTGCAAAGTGCTAACAACAACCAGAGAAACCACTGGAGAACTCTCCAATATGCTGCTTAAATGTAAACATTAATGAAATGCTGGGGTGCAACTGCTCCTGCTGTCTCTGGCTATATGCAGGTTAAATCACGGACACAGCAAGTATTATCACAAATAGCTCATGCAAGGAAGAGCAAAAGAAGCAAACATACAGCTGATCTGTAAGTCTGCTGCTTTACAAGATCTTTTATTGGCTTTCACAATTTTTTTAAGACACAAAGTCATATGGGTCCTTGTGTCCTTGTCCTTGGGTCAGCAGAGAGATATGATATTTTAAAGGAAACCAGTGAAGCTAGAGCCATTCTCAGGTAAGTGCTCAGAGCAGTCAGCATGCAAAGATGCTTGAAAAAACCCTAGGATCCTTGAGGACATCAAACACATGACTATTCAGTCCTTTTGTGCTCATCAGACTCGAAAGTGGAAACACTTGGATGACCTCTGAAGAGCAGGCAGTTAAAGATGGAGGATCCATCTTTAACATCAAAGGCAAAGCTTCTCATGACTCATCTGTGAAATCTGACTGCAACCATCCTAGCTGCTTGCTGAGGGCATGCGCTTCTAACAAGGCCTGTGAAGTCTAGGGATGCCTGCAGCACTGAGGAGTCTTGAGAGGTGAGTATTGAGCTACTCAAGGCATATGAAGTGTCATTCAGTAAAGGATGTCATCCCAAAAAGAAAGCGTAATCTCAAGCAGGCAAACTTACCTGCATTGTTTGTGAAATCTGTGACTGTGGATGAACTTCTCTTGCACAAAGAAGAAACAACCAGGTGAAAGAGTAGATCACGTTTGAGAAAACACCAATATATGGTATCTTAGCCCAGCATTAACTGAGAGCATCATCTCTTCGGGTGCACAGTATTTTGTGCAAGACCCACAGCTGCTAGGTCAACCCCAGTGGTCTGGAAACTCAAGACACTGCCAGCTTTTTATCCTGCCTTTTACTATCTTGCTGTAGATACTGTCGGGAGCTGGAGGGCTTACAGGTTAAGTGGTTATATTCCATATATCTCCAGGAAGGCCTGAAAGAAGATTAATGGGCATTAATCTCCCCAAAATACCAGTTCAGAGTTGTGGCTCTATGCTCTGCTATTAGCTGGCCTCTCCAAGCAAACACTTCTGCTTTATGAGTGTGTTGGCATTTGTCAGTCCCCTCGACGAATTGAGACGGAAAAAAATAGCACCTCCCCCCCCCAAAAAATAACCCAACTTCTTCTCCCTCCAAAATGACAACCCATTTGAATGGAATCTGATCACAAAAGTACCTGAAGTAAGCCAGATGGGCTACAAAAGGGCTGTGTGGGGACACTTCAGCCTGGAGGCAGGAGCTCTGTGCCGTAGTGAGATGAGCTTAGCTCACTCAGGGAACCACAACCTCCTTGTATGGGGCCAGGAGGTGAGATGTTATCAGAGAGCAGCCTACAAGCCAGAAAAGGAGGAGTAGATGCCAGCTGAACCTTTCCTCGTTGTTCAACCACGAATATGTGTGCACATCCCTTGCAGGAGGTGCCACACAGAGGCAGTGCAAAGAGGAATCTGGACTACCTCAGATCTGACACAAGATGAATGTGTAACCTGACCGAGAAGTTTGGGGACAGAAAACCCCATTTGGCAGGGCTGGCACTTACGTTACACACTGCTCAGCACATGCCAGCCTCCTGCTCCTTCCCAGTCCTGAGGGGCTAGCAAACCCCAAAGCACTTACCATCTGCTGCCCAGCAAGCCCTATCCGGTCACGTGCACAAAATGCAGCAGTGGATCCCTGCAGGAGAGGAGAAACCAGAAGACATGCAAGCCAGAAGCTCACCGCACCCAACTGCTGGCTCGTCTTCCAGTGCCAGGGCAAACAAAGCAAAACTATCAGTTACCAGGTCCCCACATCCATCTAACAAATGTCTGGGCTATGCATACCTGCTGCTTCTGGAGAAGAGTGTTTCCTCTGCTCTCCAGCCTGATTCAGTAAATTGCTTAATGTGGGTGCCAATTTCCGCTTTTCAGTGAGAGGATTAGGTAGCGCACTCTCGTCCTTTATGATCTGTATGGTTTCTATGTATTTTCCTTCACTCCAGGCATGTTCCTTCCTTTGGATATGCAAGCAAGCAGAAAGGTAGGCTGTCTATTTGCTGAAATACTAAATCACAGCATGAGCTCTCTGTATTTTCTTGTAACACGCAAGAAAAGTGCAGAGAGGAGGAGCACTGGAGCTCAGTGCTCATGCCCCATGCCATAAGCTATGTTCAGATGTGACAGGATGACACCTACCCGTATCGGCTTCACTATCTCCTAAACTGGCACTATTTTCCGGTATGCTCCAGATACTCCCCCCGCAACCAATCTTTAGCACATAAGCAGAACACTCATCATCTTAATTTTAATCTATTGGCAATAAAACATTCTTACCATCAATGCAAAAATAGGTGAATTAGATATCGCTCCTGCAGAGCAACTTGTTTCATGACAGTACCAAGAGCCATGCTGCAAACCAAGCCGCCCAACAACAGCTTTTGTTCGTACTGGTAACATGCCAGAATAGCTCCTTCTAGACATCACACTATACGGGGTCAGTATTAACAGCAGTACAATGGTAGATGAAAGAGAAAAGTTTAATCTGGATTAGTTCGTTTGCTTTAGCACTTGAGTTCAAGGCTTTTTTATTGTTCTTTTTAAAACAAAGAGGCTCAGTTTGCCTCAGATTGATCTTGACAACTGTATGGGATTGGAACAGGAATGTATAGGATGAAAACACCATTCAGGTGCAGAGCAGAAGATGATGGTAAACAAAAGGCAGAAGCAAGGCCAGAAGGAACAAGAAATTGCTCTCTGTGGCAGGCACAGCCTCCGGATCCTTCAGGGAAGATAATCTGAGGGCCCCAGCCCTGCCAAATTTTTCAAATTAACCAGGCTGGAAGTCCCCTGAGGCTTACGGAAAGGGTGTCCAAGATCACTAGCTGGGGGATTTTCAGAACATTTTGGCCTGAGGTTGCCCTAAAGGTGCCAATGTTCAAAGCCAAAGGGCACACAAAAAGCTTTAGGCAGCTCAGGCCTCAGGGCACAAAAATAAAGTCAGTTTTTCCTGAAGCAGGTGAGACATGCAGCTGGGAAAGGGTGTTGCTCAACCAAGCAGATGTTATCTCTGACCTGCCTACATGGGCTCAAAGCATTGCACCATGGCTATGAGGAGCTCATTTCTGCTCTCAACACCCAATCCCATGGGATTTTCAAGCTCTTCTGCCCTCCTCTCCTGAGATGCCCACCAGCTTCCAATTCCCCCTTGCCCAGAGCCTCAAACCAGCCAGGAATAGTGTCACCTAGAACTAATTACGGGCAGAAAGTCAACGATCCCTACAGTTCTGCTTCTCTTACAAGGTTTCTGAGCTTGTGACGCTCATTCCAGAGCTGTCTCCCAACATGTCCCCACCATCCTAGTGCTTTTATCAACTCAAAAGGATATGAGAGATGGACAAGTCCTTGCTCTGAGCTCACTCCATCCCACCACACACACTGATGCCAGCAGCACCAGTTGGAGTCCACCAAGGCAGGAGCGCTTTGCCCCTTCATGCTCATGACAGCCCTTTTAACAATCTTCATCCAAAGCCAAACCCACATAAGTACCAGATCACCCTGTGTAGAGCTGCCCTTCCAGTCACTCATGAGCAGTTTGGAAGTATCCAAGGAGACTGCCCCAAGAGACGGGTATTTTGGAGTTCTTAAAAATAAGCAGACTAAAACAGGCACAAGGAGCCACAACTGAAAATACAGACTCCAGTGAAAACACACATCTCCTCTCCATCCCATATCAGCGTTACATAAAATAAAATATTTATGTGCATTCAGCTGCAGGTAATATACCAAACAAAACAAGAAGCACTGGCCCTTCCCAAAATCTGCCTAGGTCCATCATTTCCTCTGTCCTCCTCTCTCCTGATTTCTCCATCTCAACCTCCTTATCCTTTTTCTCTCCTGCCAAATCTTCTCTTTTTCCTTCCCTGCCCTTTCCTTCCACAAAGTTGATCCTCTCAAAACTCACTACGCCCCATGCTGAAATGAATAATGCAGCTTACTGCCAACAGAGAAGAAGAGCCACTCTGGGAGACTCAGAAAGCCCATTCGAGTGCCCTGCTTCTGCCAGCAGCAATTAGGTGATGCTCAGAGCCACACAAGGCACTTGAAGTCAGCTTCAGCACAATGCACTTTCTGCAGCATGCTGAACACTGAAAGAGGCTGAAAAGGCAAGCAGTTAAATATGTATTTTTAAATAAGGCAATTAATATATCATGGAATACAGCTGGTTTTCTGCCTGGCAGCCCCTTACATGCTCTGTAAATTACCAGGACGTGACCCTATACACAACACACTGTGCAAGAAGGTACAAGAGAGGAAACCCGTCTCCACTCTCTGTTGTCTCCAAATGTTTTTTTGTTGTTGTTTTTCTTGCCTCTTGAAGCAAGATGTCTGCTGCCTGCTTTCAAACCCAGACGATGCCATTTACATGATCCCGTTATCTTGTTTTCAGCATCTCCACTTTAAATAGATTATTGACCTTTCTTGCAAAAAGAGAGGCATGTTCTTGCTGAATCTAGGTTTAGAAACAGAGGCACCCTCAATTAAAGTGCACCCTCAATGAGCATGCAAAAGATGCAGCCTGTGAGGGATGATGGCTGGTACCCCAGTGGTTCAAGGATCTGGAGCTGACAGGAACCTCATGAAGTTGGAGGAAAAACCTCAACACCTGGAGGAAAAAACTCAACAGTTGGGAGAAAAAAAAGAATAACCCCATGCACCCATGCAGGCAGGGGGACAACAGGCTGAAAAGAAGCTTAGCAGAAAAGGTCACATATCCATAACCTGAGTGGACATGGCCCTAGACAATCTGGTATAGCTGAACCTGTTTTGAGCAGGGTAGTTGGCCAAGATGATCTCCAGAGATGTCTGCCAGCTGTGGTGACTCTGTGTTTATATGAAGGGAGAAACCTAATCAGCATCTTCCCTGTGTATTTACTGGGAACAAGTTGGAAGAAGTTTCCATTGCAGAACACTGCCTGGTGTGGGACTCATCAGAGGATCCCTCTGAAACCAAAATTCAGGCAGAAGATGTTCACAGGTGAAACAGGATGATCAACCAGCTGACTTAAAGGAACAAGAATAGCTCAGCTGCAGCATGCCCTTTCTCAGTTAAAAGCAATTTTATGAGCAAGCAGAACCGCAATATGTTAGAAAGTTTTTAGAGAACACTGAGGGAGAAAAAAAAAAAGGGAAAGAAAGATCAGTGAAGCAAAACTGGGAACAAAATCAGTGGATACACAGACAAAGATGACACACAGTCAAAACAGAGCCCTGTCCTTCTGCAGGCTTCCCATTCCTCCTTGGTTCCTGTTTATTCTTTATTTCCTTTGTCATAATTGCTAACATAAGGACCAAATAGCACCAGACAAGAGAGAAACATCCCTGCAAATCTTCTCTTACGAATTTCCCACTTCCAGATGATTAATTGTTCAAAAGGATGCACTCAGGGGCTCATAGAAGCTCTGCTGAATAGATTCACATGCATGCCATCACTATTAGTTGTAACCCAAGGTACAGTCCCTTGCCTTGGTTGTGTGATACAGCATTGAAATCTTACCTAAGTCAACATAAATAACATATTCTTCACTATCCATCAGGCAGGCCCTTCAAACAAGGAAATCAGTGAGGGCTGACATGTTCCTTTTGTCTCACCCATCTTCTTATTTCTCCTAGACATTTCACATTTTACTGTTGTTCTGGTATTCTCTTTCTGAAGAAGGCTTACATTTCCCCTCATCTAAAGGTCAGGAACCTCCCCATCCTCTGCAGAGTTCTCCAAGACAGCTTGCTAATCTCTTTGAGTTTGTTTTGGACAGTTCTTTGTGCTTCCTTGGATAAATGTTGTAAGCCAGTGCTGATGGTCCCTGCACATCCACCACAGAGCATCATTCAGGCTCATTCACTCCACCAAAGCCCAAAATACTTCTCTTGAGGCTGTTTTAGAAGTATAGTTTTTCTCAATATGCACAACTGAGATCAAGGTCCAGCAGATGCAGGCAGACCATCTGTATCATGAGCAGCATGTGGCTACCAGGTTACTCATACACAGCTGTATCTGCAGAAGCTGTGACTGGAGATCTGGAGCAACACTGAGGAGTCTGAGTGGACACTACTAAAAACACTATTAAAAACAGTTATCTAGTAGGCGCATGTCAATCAGGTTAAACAACCCTTTCGGATCAGTTTTTGCATACCAAGATTGAGTCTAATCTGACCAACAACACTGGTGTGATGGTGTTAATTTAAAAACATGTTTTAGCTTATGTTGAAAAAGTATTCCCACATAGACAGGTCTGGAAGTGGTAATAACTGGACAAGTAAAGGTGGCTGAACATTTGCAGAATATGGTAAGAAACAGTTCTGGAAATCCAGACGGCAATTGCAGATCAGATATTTTTTCTCTGTGGATATCACTGTCAATCCCACTTTCTTTAATTATTTATTAATTTATTTATTTTTCCTGGACAAAGCTCTAATTTCAAAACAGAAACTGTCTTTCCCTGAGAAGAAGAATGGGTTAGCAGGGGAGAACGGGAAATAGCTATAGAAGCAGATGCTTTTCCAAAGTGGAAAACATGCATAGCTGCCAATTTGATTGCTTTTGCAAGTAATTTATCACTTGTTCAGCATGCCTGGCTTACCCATTGCTGGTCCTTTCCCTGCATCCAGCAGCCTAGTCAGAGCATGGACACACAGCTACACCATATGGCCCTGCAGGTATGCTCATTTGCCCCACTGTGTGGATTTGCTGCATCCCCACTACAGATTGTCATGCCAGCTCCTACACACACCCAGATAACATTTTTCACTGATTTGACTGCTCTCAGGTACACGTTTTTGAGGCGGGATATTTTAAAAACCCACCCACATGTTTCCATCCTTAAGGTTTTAAAATGTAATGCGAGAGCTTCCTCAAAAGGCACCCCTGCAGGCACACTGCAGAATGCCAGCATCATCTGCCGTTCGTAAGACTCACACGTTTAAGAGCAGCTTCCTGCTTTTCCCAGATGTTTTATCACTGTTTGTGCTGAGCTGCTGCTCCAAGGCCATCGGAGCTCCATAACCAGCCCGCAGCCCACAGAACCAGATGCTGGCTGAGAAAGCTTTAACGGGGCTTTTTTGCTTGTGGTCCAGTTTTTCCTCAATGCTGCCCCACAAAATGGTCCATGAGCTGCAGAGCACAAGCTGGGCTCCCCTCGTAGCAGTGACCAGTCTTGCAGCACGTCAGTGAGTGAACCCATCACATGCCACCTGACACACCTGCCTGGCCAAACTCCGCTTCGGTTTCTTTAAGAGCACTAAAAAGAGGAATTATCAGCAATAAATACCTTTGCATCCAAAGTCTATCAGGCAGCAGGATTATGCAGTAATCAGACCTTTAAATGCTATCTGTGTTTCTCAGTCCAAGCAATACTGCAAGCTCAGGGGTTACAGATCTAACCTCACAAGGGTAGTAAATAGCATAAACATGTTCCACCTTTTTGCTGGTTTCACCTATCGTGAGGCAAACTCACACCCATCAGTTTCATCTTCTAGAAGTGCATGCTGAGGCATCCCAGAGGATCCCATAGCCTGGAGCATGCTCATCTGGACCCTGCACAGGGTTCTCCTGCAGCAGCTCTATGTTCTTCTCCACTCAAGACCCTTCTGGGAAGCAGTGCAAACATTGCACAAGACAAGAACTAAGTTACTGGTGAAGTGTCATGAACACGGCCAGTCTAGCAAATAATTTCATACGAAGAATGAATTCAATTTTTTTTTTCTTTTTTTTTTTTTTCAGATGGGAATTGTTTACAAACAAGAAAGCAGGCGGGTAGCCATTAGCTAACTGACCTCACATTTCTCAGTTTGCTTTATCAATCTCAGTATTCATAAAACAAGGTTAACAGCAGCCCTGCCTCCCCTGCGAATCAACAAAAACGCACAAAGGACCGCACCATGTCTCAGCCTCCAGGCTGTACATTAGCGAAGGTATCTGACACATGAAACACATGAATAATGCAAACCGTCTTCCAGAGCATCTGTACTCCAATCAATCCACAGCAGCAAATAAAAACCTTCCATAGTATCAAATAAAAACCCTTCAGCACGCCTTTCTGTCAGGCAGCAGGACCTTTTTACAGCTGCTGGGAGGCACACTCCAGGAAAAACAACCCTATCTGCTACCAGAGCTGGAAGCCCTTTAAATCTGCCAGCTGGGAACCAGGTCCCTGGGCCAACTCCCTGCAATGCACCTAGATTTTATCAATTGCCTTTCGCTGCCTTTTGTTCTTACAGGATCCACACCCACCACTGCAGAGGAGCTTGGATTCAGAGCTGAGAGCACTTTAAAAGCAGGAATGATCTCCCTGGGTCCTCCCCAGGGACCCAGCAGGTAACTCCAGCAGCCCTGGGGTCCTCGGCCACAGGAACTGCAAATACGGGCGGTCAGTACAGCCCCGATGAACACAATTGTCCAAGCAAGAGCAGACCCCCTTACACGCTTTTTTTCCAGCACATGTTTGCCAAGGGAAGATGCAAGTGGTCGTGCACGTCCTAGTGAAACGCAAAGTGAGACCTTCTTGGTTAAGCCCTTCTGCATTTGTGCAGAATCCAAGTGGAAACCACCCTGGTCTCTTCGGGGCAAGGAGAAATATGTAACGGGGTGGAGAGTGAAAACCCTCTGGGGGTGATACCTGCCTTCCCGCCATCCAGGGGTTGTGCTCTTTGGTCACACCAGCACATCAGGGAGATGGATGAGGGAGCAGATGTGGCTCACGGAAATAGCTCAGCTGGGTTATTTTTAAATGGATCACTTAGCACAGCTCAAGGCAAAGGCCAGGAGAAATCAGTAAAGGGAAGAGAAAAATTGGCTGAAAACCACAGCCTCAAAGACAGCTACCACAAAAAAAAAAAAAAAAAAAAAAAAAAAAGGCAAATTATCCTATCATCACACCTAACAAGTAACAAGTAACTGTGTTTTGAGTAGAATCCTCTTGAACATGTACAGCCAAATTATATAATGAAGTACAGGTTGAAATGTAACCTGGTCTTTCTTTTACTGCTGGGGTTGTTTCCAACCACTACCTCTACTATCTCATACCTTAATGCTGACCCATCCTTAGAAACCCTCCTTGCTGTCCAGGAAGAAGTCAAAGAAGTAAAGCGACAGCAATCATGGAATATTTGAGTCTGGAAAGTAGTTTTGGAGCTCAAAGCAAGCGGTTTCTCAGGATCTGTTCTAGCTCTCTGGAAGATCTCCAAGGATGGAGATGCAAGAGTCTCTCTAGGAAACCTGTCTGCCTACAATTTCGCAGAGGTGGCCCAGGGTGCAGTTGGTCTCCTGAAAATCAAGGACACGCTGATGGCATCCCTGTGGACTTGCTGCCCACCAGGACCACCAGGGCTTGAGCTATAGAGCTGCTTTCCAGCAGCCAGTCAAACTCAGCCTGCACCACTACAGGGAGCTGCTGCAAATCATGGGCAGAACTTGACATTTATTTTTTTCTGATGAAGAGTTCTGTTTTCCCAGAGGCTGCAGGCAGGTAGAAAGCAGACAGTTGATCATCCAGGTCACTAAGGAAGCCCGGGGGCTGGAAAGTGTCCATGGAGGGTCTGTTGCCACCTCCCAGAGTTCCCTGCAGTGGCCACAGACAAGTACCCCATGAGCAACATCAATGATCCAACACGGAGCTAGGGCCTGAGGCACTGTCACTGTTACTCCCTGTTACTCCACTGTCTGTGGAGCCTGGAGCTCCACTTCCTGGAAATTCACACCTCTCTTACTCATGCACAGGGAGTGAAACACCACCTGGCTGCCTGCAGATTCCCCCAGGCCACAGGAGAACTTGTTTTATGCATAACACTAAGTCAACATCAACCAGAAATCACGAGGAAGGAAGCAGTCCACCCTCCACAGCATATGAAGAGATACGTTCCATCAATCCAAAGTGCTTCTGAGCGTCCCAGGATACCCAAACTCCTCTGAGTTTGATGCACTTTCAGGGACAACTCCATTTTCTGGCATTTCAGCATCGCCCTTCCTATGTGCCCCATGCCTGCAGCGAGTGACACCCCTACTGTGCCAATCCCAACAATGAGAAAGCTGACCCATGGAGAAGACAAGTGGCCAACCTTCCAACCAATCTTCCAGAAACAGAAGTGGATTCATGCAGGGACAGGCTGGCAAAGCTCAGAAGGATCCTGAAACTCAACGGAGCTTCATGGTGTTTATCAGAGCGCCCAGGAAGGGCGGTGGGAACCAGAGCAAAGCAAAGAGCGGGGGCTCCACCCCAGCTTCTTAGAACGGGGTGCCCCTCCTTCCCCTGGTTCCCTTCCAGCTTTCCAAGATAGTCCACGTACCCCGACAGAAAAGATAAAGCTGTCTTGCCTACATTCTCCAGAGACAATACCCTCTTTCACTTCGCTGGTTACCTGGGCAGCAGTGAAAATATTATTGCTTATCAACTTCCTTGTAAGTGCTAATGTACTTCTGAATTGAAAGAGAGGGCAAATTCCACTTTCCGTAGCTTTTCTACCCTGGCAAGAACCGGTTCTGCTACGAGAGAAAAGCAAATACAATGAACCTGGTTCATGAAAAAAAAAAAAAAAAAAAAAAAAAAAAAAGTTCCCCCTAAAAAACACAGCAGTAAAGGAAGTGGTGGAATGCACAGGTTTTATGAGACATTGATGCATTTCTTCACAGAACAGCAGCCTTGAAGAACGCGGCATTGGACCCTTTGCGAGCTCAGCAGTTTCTCTCGAGGTCAGAACCCCACAGTTTCGCTCTCTGGTTTCACACTAGTAAGTTTCCTGCGGTTCACGGCCAGGGCAGCCTCTTAATGCCCGACCCCGAGTTTCAGTTGCACATTGAGCAGATGCAGCATCATGCAGTTGGCACCAGACTGCCAGGTCACCTGGGAAAGCAAGACCACTTGGGATCACTGCACTTTCCTTATCCCACGGTTAAGAAGAGCTAAGGATGCCTGCCAACAACTGTGGCAGGTTCTTAGGTACTTCTGTCTCTGCTAGAGGCTACAGTTCACAATGATTTCCTTGCAGCAAAGTCCAGTGCCATTGGTTTTAAGGATCTGGCCACTTTTCTGGAAGCCCAAGCCATAGGTTTGTGGCATATGAGTATCCAAGTGGTATCCGTGAACCAGCATGTGGTGGTTGGACAGCTCCTCAGACATCTACTGCTCTGAGCTGTGGGTGCCACCAGCACCTGGGGAGGCAAGGGAACCAGAAGAGGCCAAGCATGGAGATGCAATGGACAGATGCCAAGTGCAGGTACCTACTCAGTTTGGAAGACTTGGGGGCTTCACTTCTGCATTCAAAAATAGAGGGTAGCTCTGGAGTCTCCAAAACCCCTAAAGATGACCTTGCTCCTGGGCTGTACCCACCTCCCGGTGAAAAAAAAGAAAAAAAAAAAAAAAAAAGCTTTCTCTAATGTCTGACCTAATTCTCTCAAGCTGCAACTTCAACCCTTTTCAAAGAGAAATAGGAGAAATGACCCCGTCACTGCAGGTAAGATCTGCAGGTAAGATGACAACAGGACCTTCTTTTCCGGAGGCAGGCAATAGCAGGGGAGTTTGTGGAAGCCCAAGACATGCAGAATTATTTCACCTTACTTACGTCATCTGCATAGGAAAACAAAATGAGTCCAGACAAAGGAAAGTGTGGGGAGCTCTCCCACGTGTATGCAGTGCTTGTGGAATTGCTTCGTAATTCCAGTTGAAGGCTGTTCTCTTAGGCTACTTAAATCAAAATTGACATCTCTGTTCTCCGGAAAACTCCTAATTCACTTAAGAGCTCTGTAATAGCAATTCTCACTGTCTGATGCATGACAAACAAGCAAGGGACTGTGGCAAAGGCAAATGTTACAGACCAAAGAAAAAAAAAAAAAGTCACTACTTTCTTCTGCCAGATCACAAATTCGAACATCAATTCATCCTTTAGAGCAAACGAAAAGCCCAGGCCTTTTCAGTTCTTATTCAAGGTTTGTTGATGTTGGCTAAGCTACCTATGCTTTCCTTGCCAGAAAATTGAGAGGAGTATCCACTGGGCTTGGAATATGCACAGACCCAGGGAAATCCACGGTATCCACCGCTCACAACCCAGTACACCAGTGCAGGTGCACAACTACTGTGCTATTCAAATTGGGAACATGCTTTTGAAGAAAAATTCCTAATTACCACTGCACTCCAGTTTGCATGGAAAAGCAGCCTTAGAGCACACTGACAGAGGAAGATAAATACACTCCAGGATCACAACCCCATGCATGCCACCTGCTAATGGGACCAGATGGGTCAAATTGAAACCTTCAAATTGCCTGTGGATGTTCAGTCCCAGCACCACCTGCTCCACTCTTCTTGTACTGTAGGTGTGGATACAGCTAACATGGAGGTAGTGACATGAGTGACGATTTCAGCATTTATAACAACCAGCTGATAACAATGCTGATCAGAAAGCCCCAATGATATGTTCTGCTCCTCTTCTGAGAAATGCTGGAATTATAAATTTATGCCTTGTTTTTAAAGAGAAAGCTACCCAAAAATGTAGTCTGCTCATATCCCAACCTCATTCTGCTTGGATCTTCACCTGAGTCTCATCACCTTCCTCCAGGACCCAGCTCTCAGTCTTTACAACCCAGTGTGCTTGTTCTTCTTCCCACAGCCAAAAGGCAGCGACAGCTAAAGACAGGATGTCTTGAGCAGCCAGTGGGTCTGAAGCTCTGTGGAATTAATTTGGATGTCTGGGACTGACAGTTCAAAGGCCAGAGCCAGAAAGGAGTGGGGAAAACGTGTCTGGGGAGGAGCCATTTCTCCAAGTTGATATCCTTGGCTACAATCTGATCTTTTTCTCAACTTATGGCCATCTGATTCTACTCTAGGCCATCTATGTCTTAGGGATTTTTTGAGCTTAGCTTTTTCTTTAGCCACAAGTCCCTACTCAGATTCATCATACTTCTTTTCTCTAGAAAATGTGCCTCAACATCCCGCATCCATGAGCTCCACAGTTCACCCACATCCTTCCAATCCCCCACAACAGAGCTTAACCAGCAAGACTGAAGACTGGTAGGAAAAAAAGCCTAAGCGCTGTTGTAATTTTAGTACCTAAGCCACAAGCTGTTATGAATCCATGGAAATTTTATGTTGCAAGATATTTCAGGTGGAAAGAATAGGTGGGATAATAGAAAATTCTTCTGGAGAAAAAAAAAGAAAAGAAAAAAAAAGAAATAAGACCTCAGTTTTACTGGTTTCTTAAAATCAGATGTAAGCAAAGATAGAGAAATTATGACTTCAAGTCCCCCCAACTTATCAAAAAGATCTGTTCTCAATTAAGCTGAAGAGCTTCTGTTCCACTAACAGACTCACAGTGGGCTGAGAACCAAAACCAAGCTCCCAACAGTAGCAGATTCCCTAAAATAAAGAGTGAAGAGAAGTTTACTGAAGCACACTGAAACCTCCTGGATGACCACAGTATTCTCTGGGGCATCCTTTGTGATAGAGCAGACCCATAAAACAGACGTGTGCTGTGACAGAGACAGAGGTTTGGGACTGCTGCCATTCGTTCAAGTCTAAGGCTCAACAGTAAACCAAGAAAGAAAAGATGGGAGGTGGAGACCAAGGTTACACGATTACTTAAGCTATGAGGTGTCCCGCTTTAACTCCTTGAAACATAGTTTCCTGTGTTGTCAGGCTTCTACTTATATTGTACCCATAGAACCACGATAAAAATTAGACAAGGAGAGATTTGTAAGGGCCTCAAACCACATCTCCTGGTCAAAGCAGGGTCAACTTTGAAGTTATATTAACTAGACAGAGGCACCAGGGAAGATGAAAACCTGAGTTCTGACTTGTGAGAACTCAGAGAGGGTTTCTGATTCCAAGAACTTGTTTGCCTGACAGGAGGCATCAAAGCCAGTGCTCTCGAGTAAGGTCCTTAATGTATAGCATGGAGGGTAGGAGATGAAGCTCAAATAGGTACAAGGAGCCATAAAGTCTTTTTTTTTCTCTTTTTCTTTTGTTTTTGTAAGTGAGGTACCTTGTTTCTACTGATTTCTATGGAAGCATTGGATGCTAGGCTAGCATAAGCAAAATTAAGTCTTTTTGATTAAGATCTGAGGCACCGATTGCTGACACGAAGACCCTGGTGAATTTTGATTTGAATTCAGATTCTAAATGAGCTAAGCAGTCGTGACCACAGGCAGTGGGGGGACAAAGACTCTGATCCTCCCTTACTGCAAGGTAGCGTGATCGTCCTTGGCGCAGTGTTCCTTGGATTTTGTCTTCATTCCTCTGTGTGTGTATTTTGGTATTCAAGTTACATTAGAGAAAATAGCAGAGAGGAAAAATAATGGAAACTACTTATATTTAAGTAGATGTTAGCAAGGCCATCTTTGACTTCTTGTATTTATCTATTGCAATTACAGAGCCATCTGGGTTTTCTAGGCCATTTACCCTGCAATCTTGTTCCCAGCACAAGCTGGTTTCAGGGATCAGATGCAATGGATGAAACTAGAGGATGAAAAGGAAGGCTGGTCTTTCCTGGCATTTTTCACATTACCAGGTTCCCAGTAACTCTTCTATGGTGTTCCTTAGAAACAAGCATTGAATCTGTGCTGCCAGGTCAGGCCAAATGGTAGCTACTCTTTTCTGTAGCGTATACTTAACATTTTCCCCCAAGATTTGCATAACCTAGCTCATGGCAAACAATGTGAGATATTGGCTTAAATAATTAAGGATCCGTCTTTATTTTAATAATTCAGGACTCGTGTTCGACACAGCCGGTGTCTCCCAAGCAGCCACACGGAGAGTGGCTGGAGAGCCAAAACCTGCAGCACCCAGAGAGGGAAACCCCGCGAGAATATTCCATGGGGACAGAAGTGTTGTGTCACCGATGATGCACGAAGGTTTCCTGGCCAAATAACCCCTGCAGTGGCTCCCAGGCTGAGGTCATGGGGCCCGCTCTGAACCATGCTTGGTTCGCCCAGTTGTGACCCAGGCGGCCCCGTCTCGATGCGTTGCTCCCCAGGAGGAGCCGTCTCATGGAGCAGCCTCCTTGGGCTCCCAGAGCTGCAGGACACGGTGGAGTTTGGCCTCTCCTGCTTCCCTGGGAGTTATCTAATCAGCTTCCATGGACTTCATCTCAAGCCCAGTGATTAGAATGCCATAAAGACAGGGAGTTTCTGCTGCCTTTTTTTTTTTTCTTTCTCCGTATCATTTTTTCTCCCTGACTTTTACTTTTTATGGCAGCACGGCCATCAATGCACATCTATGCAAATCCATTCATGGTTCATCCTCTTTGCAGGTTGGGGCTGCCGTGTTCCCCGGGCAGATGTAAAGAGGTCGCTGACTCACTAGACCAGGGGAAAAAACACCTGTGAACAAAGCACATAACCCAGAGAAACACCCCAAAGAGGGAGGCCGAGGGAGGCCAGCTCCCTCTGGAAGATGTAGGCCTGTGTGCAAGGAGGAAGGGGAAGGGGAGAGGGCTTGTAGCCGTGTGTTATCAGTGCTCTAGGGGAGCTGGGCTTGCCTGGAAGATCCCACCCATGCATTTCAAAGTGCTCTGCAAAGAGCAAGAAGCAGCAGCATTTCCCTAACGCAGCGCTGCAGGCTGCGTTTCCAGAAAGGGCGCGTTGCTGGCCAGCCTGTAGCACCACAGAGGGGAAACCCCGGCAAACACAGGGCCAGTCCGGCTCCCCTCGGGGAAGCCGGGATAATCCCGGAATAGCAGCGCATGTGTCACACCCGCCGCCAGCCCATCCAGCCTCCTGGAGGACCTGGAGGCTTTTCCGGGTCTCCTGCAGGGAGGTGCGACGGCATCATCGCTGCTGTCCTCGGTCCAGCCCCAGCCCTGGCAGCTTCACACGGATCAGCAGGGAGAACCCAGGGAAATCCTGCAGACCAAGGCTGGGCATCACACTGCGCTCTGCTCCCTCGCACTGCCAGCTGCCCCGTCCAGTTCCCACAGCTCTAAGCCAGCACCACTGGGTACTACTTTTATCACCTATAAACACTCCTTATTAATGGCAGATGTGTCTGCTATGATAAGGGAGGTTTTTTGCCTCCTTTAAAGCAAACAGTCCAAGCGAACTTCCTTGGAGAGGAGGTTTCCGTGTGAGTGCGGAGGAGCGGCCTGGCTCCTGGTGCTGGTTTCCCATACGCAGGGAAGCGCCTCTGCTGGCACAGCCTGGCTCCCACCCCGTTTCCTCATGACAGGGTGTTTCACACGTTGCCCTGCAGCAAAAGCCCTGGTGCTGAAATCCGGGCAGATCTCAGCCTCCACAGCCTGCTCAGAGCAGTGAAAACCACGGGAACATCACACTGACCACAGCGTACGCAAAGTCTGCAGCGTCATATGGAGCAGATCTATCCTGGTTTGCCCCTCAGCCAGATGCAAAAACATCACTGCTGCTTCTGGGGATTTGTGCAAAGCCTTCAGGTCATGCGCTGGACCTCCGTCAACTGGGAAGCACGTGCAGCATCCAGGCACCAGCACTCCAGGTGCTCCACAAGCACCACAGATCTGCAGCGTGCCCAGGGCCAGCCCACACAGGAAACCCGCCCAGAAACACATCACGGGGACAGGCGCCCCAAAATCCACTTGTTGTCCATCTGTTAAAAGTAAAATTTAAAAAGTGACAGGCACAGAAAGGTTGAAAATATTATCCACATATTGAAATCAACTCCTCAAAACCTGTTTGGGGGGGGACAGATAAGCACATTTGAGAGTCAGGAAGAAACTACCCCATGGCACAGATAGCGAGGAACCCGGCACGTCCACAGATGTCCTGAAATCACATTGCCGAACTGGCCATGGGAAAACAACCTGCTCCATACCCACAACCAGCAACCAGCCTGGCCCGAGGGCCTAGAGGGAGAAACGCCTTCATTCCCGGTGGATTTGGGAGTCACCCTGATGCAGCAGGCAGCAGGGAGGGTCCTGCCCCAAGAAGCCACCCCTGTCCCTTGCTAGGATTTCCCAAGATGCTGATAGCCAAGTAGGGTCTCCCTGTCTCCTTTGGTCGTCCCTGACGGAACGGCTGCAGTGGGAGCTTGGCGCAGCGGGCACAGCGAGCCGAGCAGGGAACAAAGGGAACAGGGATGCGCCGGCTGATCCTTTGTCACCCGCCAGGCTGCCGGCGTTCGGGAGCTGGGAGGCGAGCGAGCAGCCGGCGCCACTCCAGCGCCCTGCGCTTTCCCCGCAGCCCGTTTCACCCCAGCACCCGGGAGGCCAGACGAGGTTGAGCCTGTCCCGGCAGTTCCTACGGGAATTGCAGCAAGTGCGGTGCCTCCTCGGGAACCGCGCGTGAGGGGAGGATCTGGGATGCTGCGGGGCTGTTCTTTCATGCTCCAAAGGAAGGCAGGGAGGGCACCACTCCCTGCACGGTGAATAGTGACAGGAGCGGCTCCGCAAGGCTCTGCCCACGGCTGCCGGGAACTTGTATATGAAGTGCCATGATCACTGCACTCCCCCTTACAACAACAACGCAGGGTCAACGGCAGGCACACAGGGAGACACAACACCCCAAAGCCAATGCTGCTGGAGGTCAACCTCCCCCAGGGCTTCCTTTGCTCGCATGTCCCCGATGTCCCCACGGTGGCTGTCCCCGTGCTCGGCAGGAGGTGCCACCTGCCCTGGCCTCGGCAGACAAGATCCCCGTGGCTCTGGGCAAAGAGGGGCGATTGTCACCACTCCCCACGCACTCGTGTGCCATAAGCAACACTAAACGGTGCCACTTGTTGAAGCAGCGAGCAGGGCTGGCAGGAGGAGGCACGCGATGCCGCCTCCGACCTGTCTTGCGCCAGCACGAGCCCTTGTTGCTCTGTGTGCCTGCTGTGCACCCCCGAGCCGCAAACAGCTCGCAGCAGCCACCCCGGGAGCCAGCGAGCTCCAGCCAAGGGTTTCACGTGCACCCCCGTCCATAAAGCACCAGCTGCACGGGAGGTCCCGCAACATGACACAGCCGGAGAGCAAAGCCCGGCCGCGCGGCGGGCGCAGAGCGTCCCCGCTCCCGGGGCGCCGCCACGAGCGCGACAGGCCGGGCTGCCCCGCGGGGCCGCGGATGCTGCCGGAGCTCCCCGTCCCCGCGCGGAGCCTCCCACGCGCGGCCCCCGGCCCCGCGGGGCTCCTACCTCGGCGGCGGCGCTGCGGGGAGCGGAGCGGGACCGCGCGAGCCAAGCCGAGCGGAACCGAGACGAGCCGAGCCGAGACGAACGGAGCGGAGCCAGCCGAGCTCCGCCCTGCGCCGCCCCGGCGGCCGCGACAGTCGCGCCTCGGCGCCGCCTCTCCGCGTGGCGGGTGCCGGCGTTTTCCACGGATGTGCTGTCCAGAGGAGCGCCCCGGGATTTGCCTTCGTTCCCCACGAGCCTGCCCCGGGTGCCCGGCGTGCCGCACGCACCTGCGCGCTTGGCATATAGGGATGTGCTGGCCCATGAGAGGCGCAACCCTTAGAATGGCCTTGAAGAAAAAAAATGAAGATATCACTTTGAGTGGGAGGCTCTGGTGTTGGGCCTGACATTGTTTTTTCTCTCACCAGGCTGTGATATTTCACATGACTGGGAATGTGGCTGCATCAACTCACGTTTTGCCAGAGGTGCCTGAGCTTCCAGCCAGCTTGGCAGCAGAGTGTGCCAAAGAGCTCTGTGTTACAAAAACGAAGCATGCAACCGGAGTAGATATTGATTCACAAACGGGAATCTCAAAGGCAGACTTTGCACCTGGCAGAAAGCTGCGGGTTAATATGAGCAAGAGTCCGTGGCTTCTTATCGCTGCTAGTGGACCTTGTGCCTGAGCTGAACACCTGTCTGCAGCAGAACGGGGGACAGCTCCGGCACCCTCGCTGCGGGTAGCAGCGTCTCGTCCTCCCCTTACTGCTGTGGAAAGCTCTGCTCTCCACACAGAGCAGCCGAGCAGAAGGTGCACGGGGCTGTTCTCAACGCTTCTTTTTCTCAAGAGCAGCCCGCAGCCTCTCGTTGAGCTCCGCGGGGCGGGTGAAGCTGCCTCGGCGCTGCCACCGTGGCCCTGCATTAACCTGGCACACGCAGGTTGCTTTCTGCATCCAAAATTTCCTGAGCCAGTGTCGTGCAGAGGGGCTCTGGACACGGAGCAGTGGGCAGCTCCAGTGTGGAGGGAGCTCTCCCTCCGGAGCAAGGCGGCAGGCAGAGCCCACACGAGGCCTTAGGTCTGAAAGGTGGATGCTTGGCACCAAGCAAGGAAAAGCTCAGCCTGAGGGCAGCTCCTGCAGCACGGGGGAGTCTACCCCTGTGTAGTCAGTGCTGGTCACTCAGCCCTGTCCTTTCCACTCACCAGTGGGAGAGAAGCCAGTGCTCGGGATAAACATTAACCCACCGCACTGAACAACCTTCCCGGGAATGCCTCTTCCTGGGGCTGCATGCCTGGATGCAGGAGTGCCGGGAGTGGCTTTGCATTCTTGTGTTGAAGGGCTTAGCTGCAGGACACGAAGACGGTTTTTAGTGAGGTTATAACCATTGCTTGTAGTTGCTGGGATGGTTATGAAGGCCCTTCCAGCCCAATATCCGGTGCCCAGGAAACAAGCAAACTAAGCCATCCTCTTCAGCATCAGGCCTGGGATCTCACAGCTTAGGCTAATGCAGATAAGGCTGCATCTAAAAAGCAACATGATGCATGCAGCAGAACTCACCAAGGGTTTCTTCCAGGCTGGAAAGACACCCCTTCTATTCACGTGTGCTACCCCAGCAGAGAGAGCTGTTGGGCTCTGCAAGCGGGTCGAGCTCTGCCTTCCACCAAGTGACAGTTTTCAGAATTTCCCACTGGAGAAAACCTCCACTTCAGCAACTCAGCTATGTCTTGGAAAAGTCTCATTTATTTTTTAACAGGTCATTATATAACACATCTAGACCCATGCATATATTTATATGCTGCTTGGGTATGTCAGATTATGGCTTGGTCAGGTAGTGGATGCTTAAAGTGTCTCTTAAAAAAAAAAAAAAAAAAAAGGAAGCTTTTTAGCTGTTGCAAAAGGCTCTAAGAAAAAATATGCTTCAAACACACTTCTAATTTTCATTGCCTTCCTTTAAAAAATAATGCTTTTTGAATGTCCACAACAGGAACAAAAAAATTCTTTATACACGTACACAAACGTACATTATAGTATGAGTAAGTTAGATTAGCAGTATCGTCTTGTAAAAGCCTGCTGCCCTTCAGGCTTTTCTTTTTAGAGAATATCGCCAGTCTCCAGAGATGTTTTCATCTCCTGCACTTCCAGCGTGTGCAGCTCTCAGTGACAGGCAAGGGATCCACCTTGCTTTTGCCCAGGTAGCCTTCTGCAGGGCTTCCGCTCCTCCCCAAACCTAATTTCAGCTTTGATACTTGGCCTCCCTGTTTCTCAGCTCCAATTTCCTTGACCCCTTGAAATTGCCTGACTTACAGATGGCAGCCAAGGCAGAGCTCAGGCACACCTGCACCCACCAGCTGTGTGATTTCAGAGGCTGTTCCCCTGCCCGAGAACAGCGCAGCGGTCCATGTTCCTCCTCCCTCTCTGTGTCACAGGCGGTTTAAAGGGTATCAACCAGCAGTGGGGTCTCACTTCCAGCTGAGTCTAAAAACGTAGAGGCTTCCCTTACAGCGGGAGGTGCTGCACACTCCACGTGCCAGCATCACAACCACATGTGGAACAGAGCACCACTTCATAGGGCAGCAGAACCTTTTTGGGGAAAGGACGCTGTGTTGGTCAGAAGCACTAGCACTGCCTAGATCTGGGAAGCAGTGAGCTGCAAGCAGGGAAACCCTCCAGCCCAGGGAACGGGAAGAGCAGGTCTAGGGGAGACAGATATCCAATTCCTCTGGCAGAATGAGACCCCTCTGTGTACACGACACCCCTGGATGCAGCTGCCAGCCCCAGCAATATTAGCAGGGTTGGGTTTTTTTTTGTTTGTTTGTTTTGTTTTTAAGAACCTGAAGCTAAGTGTTTTGTTTTACAAGTGTCTTACTGTCCATTAGCACAAATCCCCATAACATGAGGCTCTGCCAATCAAGCGGGCTGCAGTTTCACATCAAGATGAGAGTTTCTTTCTAGAGCAAACTTGTCTCTGGATGGTGGAGGGCTGCCAGGGTCAAGCTAACCCATGGATGGCTCTGCTAGAAGCACAACAGAGAGGACAGGCAGCTCCAAGGATTTCCCACCCCAACAGGGAGTCATACCTAGTGCTCAATGCTCAGAGACCAGACTCCCTGGGAAACAAATTAACTAGGGAGGCAGCTCTTCCCTCCCACAACCATTTCACTTGTCCCAGCCTGAGTTACACAGGCAGACGTCTTTCAGCTCCTGCGCCTCCCTCAGGGTTCACTATCACCTGGAGAAGGTGGCATGACTCAGACACCTACTACAGTGTTACACACACACTGTCCTGGAAGTCTAGCCAAAGAGGTCAGCGTGCGCTCAGATAACATGTTCTCCCCCTAACCAGTTCAGAAGCTTTAGGCACTAGTGAGTGAGTGCTCTTGGTTCAGGTTTTAGTGATTTTACTTGTGCAAAAAGTTCTATTTCAACTCTCCATCAGAGAAAGTGGAAAAGACCTGCACTGTGAGTCATTTGCATCATGTGCACTTCTGACACACTACCACAATTAACACTTCCTATGGGTCTTCACCCGGAGTTATGGACTGCACAGGTCAAAGTGCACTTGGTGGGGGAGGTGTGAAAGAGGATTAAATCCCTCTGAAACCTTCCCATCCATTACAAGCCTGGCTAGGTCCCTAGGTCTCTACCACCTTCCCTTCAGGGGCCAGTGAACTCCTCCTGTGATCACCTCCCTCCATCTGCTGCTTCCCTCACAGAGGGCTGCTCCTGATGACCTTCTGCGAGGTGGGAGAGGAGCGATGAGGAATTTTGCTATATTTCTTCTTCCTCTTCACTGACAACTTCTTTCACATCTTGAGGTCCCTGCTCTGCTCTCTCTTTTACATAGGCTGCCTTGATCTGTTCCAGCTCACACAGCTCTGTCTCCATCTCTTCCCTGTGCATTGTCCGACGGTTCCTCAGCAGTTTCATGGGGAAGGGATTTAAGTCATTGAAGGCAATGTTCATCAGTTTCCTAAGATGGGAAAACAAACAAACAAACAAAAGGTATACTGAATCCATTTACTGCCAGAGTTAATCCATTTACTGTCAGAGATGGTACCAGATACCCACATGTTTTATGGGAATGCGTTTTCCCACACCATCCTGCTCCAGTGAAGCTTGCTATTCCCTACCACAGGATGCTGCATACCATCATCTCAGATGTAAGCTTTCTAAATTCAAGACTCACCAAGCAGCTGTGGTCCAAGTGAACCACAGGCAATTCCTTCTTATACTAAACATTGTCCCAAGCAGCATTTACAACAGCCCCACCACCCCATCTCCTAACAACAGGTACATCACTGTGCAGAGATCACCAGTCTGACAGGAGACGGAAGATTGGAAGCCAATTCTGATACATTGTGGTAAGGAAGATTCCCTATTTACAGCTCCTCTGGCAAAAGAAACTTTTCTCTCAAGTGCATGTTGACATTAAAGCCTGCGAGTGCTGTGGTCCTGCATTTCCCCAGAGCTAAAGCTGAGAGAAGCCCGAGAAACAGCAGTACAAGCTGCAGTTATTGCATAAAGGAAGGAGGCCTAGACCCTGTGACCTGCTCTGCTGCAACTTGCCTTCGACAATGCCAAACAGGCTTGAAGTAACAGCATGAAGGGAAAGTCAAGAGGAGGCATGTTGTTGCCTTCTGTTGAAGGTCTGGTTACAGTTCTCATTAGGCTGACATAACACACAGGCAAAATTAATCTAGGGGTAGGAATCTATTTACAAGCCACTGTCCTACCTGCCATCCACAATCATCCTTGTGAAAAAACGAAGGTACTGGTAGATCTCCACATTGTCATGAATCCTCAAGATTTCTTCCTCATTGTATTTGAAAATCGCAAGAGCATAGCGGAAAATCACCTGGAGGATTGAGAGGCATTTGAGTAAGCGGAGTATGTGGCAGTGGAGAGACTGGGCCCTCTTGGTGTAGAACAGAGGTGGGAGGAAACCACTGCAGCACAAGCTGGATGTAGGGCCCCTCCCACGATCTATAGCTGCTTGAGGGCATGCCTAAAAAACTAGGGAGTTGATTCCAAGGGAATGACCTTCAGAAAGCTGTTCTGTAACCCTGGAGTATAGCAGATGGCCCCAAATGACCACAAAGGGATTTTGCACAAGGTTCCTCCAGCTCTCTGTATGCACGGAAGCAGTAAAATACAAACATTTTGGGTAATGCTAACTGCCTGCCCATCTTATGTTCCCTGAATCTTTCACATTGAGGTGCATGTGGGTTGCAGAGCAGGGGACATCACGGTCTGTCACAGAGCAGTTCCATACTAAGTGGTGCCAGGCAGTGTGCATACGGTCAGCGACTATGTTTGCCTGCAGGCAGCAAGGACACACTCAACAGGGAGGACTGTATGTGGGGTATTGAGGCACCCCACTGAAAGGGGCAGAACAAGAGGCTCAGTGCCACATCTCTTGGACTCGTGTGCCTGACCATCATGCTGGTGTCATGTCATGGGGGTGATGCAGATGGTTTGAGAAAGGTCTAGACTTAGGTTTGCACCTTAGTTCCCTCATACAAGAAGGCATCCCACACTCGCAGGAGGATGTCGCTGACCAAGCTGTCCACGAAGGCCACCAGAAACCAATTGAAAGTGATGAGGGAGACATCAATCCGGTACTGTTCAAAATGAGCTGTGAGGCGAGGCAACTTCTCTGACAGGAAGTCTTTGAAGACTCTCTGATCTACCTAAAGTTGACAAAGAAGAAAACAAGGAAGAACCTGGCAAGTGCAGTCTTGGTTGGAGGAAAGGAGCAGTGCAATGGAAGAGTAGCCCACTCACATTGCAGTACTGACTGGTGTTGCCTTCTCCCTAAACAGACTCTAAGAAGGCCAGAGGATGCCTTGTCTCCCAACAGCTCTAAAGAACTGAGCGCTGCACAGGTACACTACAGGAATGCAAGAGTGTGGCACTAAAATAGGGTCTACATACATGCAGAGATGTGTTCCTCTCACCCAGAGAATTAATCATATACCTTAATGAGCTCAAAGGCAAGACCGAAAATGCTCCACATCTCCCCACATCAGCCTTATTGAGATTTGTTTGTAATGTCAGCAGTATCCATATGAATGACAGGGACTAAAAACCTATCTAGATCAGGATCTAGGATCCTTCTGTGACTTGGCAAGCAGGTGTTTATCTTCTCACTAGCTTCTCTTTGGGTGTTGGGCACTGCCTGCGCTTTACCTCTGGATGCATTGGCCAAGGTAAGGGAGGATCTTTGACTGGGTCATTGACTCAAGTTAATACAGGCTTTCTCTCCAGGAGACTGTGGTTTTATGAGGAGAAGTAAAGCAAGACTAGGGTTACTGCCTTTTCCCTACAGTGTGCAACTCTACTGCTCCAGCTCTGACAGCCTTTATAGCTGTGCCACTGCTTTCCAAGCCAGAGGACATGCTGGTTTTGCTCTTTAAAACCTGGGAGAACCAAACCTTAATTTTCTCAGCCAGCTCAGTACTTTGACTTGAGCAAGCCAAACCCACAAAGCATTTTCCATTTTCTCTTTGACCACCACTACGCGCTAAGCATTCATCATCGCTTTCTAAATCCCACTGCTAACACTACCTGCTCCACATCACTGCATCATACACATTTTGCTATATGCACAGTGATTTGGCTGCCTCCTAGGTCTTAGTGAGTTGGCCTGTGCACCATCACATCGATGTCCCAGTAAACATCAGTCAATACAGTGGCTCAGTCATTTATTTTGAGCCCAGAATTGTAATACTTTTCTCTATAAAAAGTAATAATGCTAAAGTTAGGGGCAGGTGCAGCAGACCGGGCACTGATGGTTGTTGGTAGTATAGTACACAATTACAGTTCCACTGAAGTATAGGAATTTATCTTGACTTGACAGTACATGGAATATCTGATACAACATTACACCCCTTGAAAACTATTAGAGTGAGTCAGAACCAGGAAGCCGAGTTTTCCTACTCAGATGGCTTTGTGATCTGGGGCAACCCCAAAGCCAGAGTAACACTGCATTTTATCATGAACTGAGGCAAGAACAACAAAGACAAAAGTTTCAGTATTTTCTTCTATCTGTCCATGACACTCAAGAGTTGAGGTGCAGTTTCTAAAGACAAGCCTGAAGACTAGCCTGAAGACTACCAGGTTCATACTCAGTTCTACACTGTACACATCAGTTTGTTGCTTCACATTTACTGGGCTCTCCTCACAGTTTATAACTATGCAATTAATTTGTACCTTCCTTCAGACTAACCTGACCCTCAAGTGGCAATTCAGTACTGGTGCCCAGTATCCTAGTGGTGTGGATCAGTTTCACTGCTGCTCTGTGCACAATGACTGTGTTCTCTAAGAAACCTCCACATTTTGATAATGAGAGGGACTGCAAGGTGAGTTCATCTGACCTGTGAGAAATCAGACACACTGCAAGCTGACTGTGTGCTTCTAAATCTTTAGTGTAAATCACTGCATCAAAGCCCAAGCAGATATGGGGGTGCCTGGCTTACCTGTGATGTTATCAGAGTGTTACTGTAGTAGTCTGCAGGCATTAGGTTCTCCACAATGTGGACCAGGCACCAAAATGCACTTTCCTCATCTTCAAGTACCAGGAGAGCAATAGCTGCCAATCTGTGATAAATGAGACATCATGAGCCAGTGACACTGCAGGAGGAGACATGAGCCACAGGAACAAAAGAATCCAAAATTCCTCTTGGCAAATCTCTAGCTCCAAAAGCATCCAAAATATCATGTTTGGCAGGACAGCTGCTCAGAGAGGCAGATGATCTGTTCTGCAAGTTTCTGAAGATACCTAGGGACTGTAATTTTCTTTCCTGTGCCATTAACATCTGTCATCAATCAATAAGCATCAAATGCAGAACACTGCAACAAAACAGATTATCTATCTGACACATAGCCCACAAATATGCTGTAGTTAGCAAAGTGTGCTGCCTTTTGCAATTTCATTACAGGAGGAGTATTTTACGTGACATGGGTCACCTTCTTCCCATTCATCCTTCTACAATTCTTGCCTTCTTTAGCTCTAACTGGCTGAAACTAGACCCCTCAAGCCTTTTCTTCTCCAGAACAAGCCCAGTATCCTCAGCCTCTCCTAATATGTCATATCCTCGAACACCCCACCTCTAGCACCTTTCAGCATTTTCTCCAAGTCTTCTGAGCAGAATGAATCATCAGGACATTCTTCTCCTGAGCGCATTAAACCTGTGAAATTTGCCCCAAGCTTCAGGTTATTGTTTCAGGACTGCCTCACCTTTCTCATTCTATCTTTTAACTGTGGGAATGCTGAGTAAGTGCATCCTATTGCTTGCCTGACCCCACCAACAACTTTGAGTGAAAAAGACAAAAACACCAAATGCGGAAGTCTGAAAGAAAGCACCCAGAGAAAGTGCAGATCTTTAGAGATACAGGAGCCTACATTGTAATTCAATCAATCCCAGAGTATATGTCTACCTCACTCCTTACCTGTTCAGTCCCTGGCAGTATCCAATAGCAGGATTGTGCCAGGAGAAAGCCAGCAGCACCCTGCGGAGTTTGGGGATGAGCGGGGAGGTAGGAGAAGAAAAGTGTTTGTTGTTGGTGAGTGTGCGGGGCAGGTCGAGCTCAATCTGCCGGCACGCAGGATGTTCGGTGCTCTCACTCTGCCTTAACAACCGCTGGTAGTGGTCAGGGGGGTGACTGCAGTGTCGGCTGACAATCCACCCCCAAACCCGCTGCCGGTGTTCTACAGGAATGCCGCTTCGGATCAGGCTCTTCAGCTCTGCAGAGGGGCTCAGCTCTCCAACACTATTCCACCTGTCACGGAGAGGCTTCTCCACTACCTCCTGGCTTCGCAGGTTGTTAGACTTTATCTCTAAGGCTTGGATTTTGGCCAGAAGTTTCCAGTCCTCAACTTCGTATTCAGGCACAGTCATAAATCCATACTCATCATACTCACTAGAGGGATACAAGGTAGAGGTTAATTCAAAAGACAGCTCTTGATTCCGCATCCGGGATCACTCAGTGCTTGGGGCCAGGCCAGCTGGAGCCTCCCTCTGTACTCCTGTCGCCCACCCCACAGCTCAGGTACTGCTCCTTTGCTTCTCCAGCAGTCACTGGTGAGAACCCGCCCACTGCCCCCAAGCCTTTGGGACAAATGGTTGCAAATAAGCTCATGTCCCCGATTACCTTACAGGATTCAGGTTAAGACCTTCCTCTGCTTCTTCCTTCACATCCCACTGGAGTGCTTCCTGGATGAGATTCCTCACCAACTCAGCATGGGAGCTGGGCAGAAGAGGCACAGCCTCTTGCAGCTTCCGCAAAACCATCAGGTATTTGCTCTCCATCTTACAATTTTGGGCTTGCAGGCAGGCACACTGATGAGGAAACAAGAGGGACTGAGCTGTCTCACTGATACCTGTATTGCTTCTGTGTCCTACTGAACTCCTGCACCAGTTCACAGCATCCAGCATACTGTTCAGGACAGTACCGCTGGTACTAAGGATGCTGACCCCAGATCCCCAAAAGTGACCACCCCTGACCAGCAAGGTACACGAAAGCACATTAACAGTTTTATTCACTTAGAGGAACCACAACCACAGATGAACCACCCTGTTCATTGAGCAAACACAAGCTGTAGTAGTTAGCATGCAAAAGAAGCTGCTTATGGCATGGGAAAGCTACTACAGCATCACACACAATAGTTATTACAATAGCGAGTGACCATATCTCAAACAGCACAAACAAACAGCGCTCATTCCAGCTGAGTTCTCTGCAGGTTTTCCCCCTTCTCCTCACACAAGTTCTCTACCCCATACTGAGCTCCACCATGTCAAAATACACTGTTGCTGGCACTGAACTGGGATCATGCCATTTCCAGGACACACAGTAGTACCAGAGACAACACAAGACACATGCCCCTAAACACCAATCGTATGGCCTTCGTGTACAACATTTCTTAGTGCAGGAGGCCCCAGTGAGCCACGTAATGTCCCTGTGCACACACTACCATACTCTTGGGATACACAAACCAAAGAAGCAGTGGGAAAGATTGAAAATCCCAATCACAACTGAGGCACTGCAGCCACCCAAGTGATAGGACTCACCCAGTGTCTCACAGGAAGCACAATGAAGACCCCTGCTCGGTGTGAAGCAACAGTTCAAAACAAAAACAAAAGAGAAACCACAGAAAGTATTAGGCTGCAGGAAATAAAAAGGATCATGGGATCCTGTAGCATGAGCACTTTGGTCAGCACTCGGCCTCACACTGAAGCATGTTGATCTAATTACTTCCCTTCTAAAGGTTACAGCAGCCATGGAATCAGAGCAGGATAGTAGGAAGCAAAGATACACAAGAACTGCAACACTATTTCAGAAGCAGCTATATGCCCTGGTCCAGAATCCAGAACAGTAGAGATATCGTCTGAAACCTTGGGACAGCTCAGGGAAAACCCACAGAACAAATGCCAGCATGCACCAGCAACCTAGGAAAGTGCTTCAGGACAAGAACACAGCACATCTGCCAGCAAGAGTTAGACAAGTCTAAGGGTAGCCAGGTTATCCACACACACAAAGTTGGAAGTAACACTAGAGCGTAACAAAATGTTTGAACTGTGAACTAGGTGCCTGTGAGTGCTGCTACCCTTCAGTGCCAGGCCTAGTAGAAAAATGTGGATTAGATGGAGCCAGCTCTTAAATCAATCTGGCAACTTCTAGGAAGCCTTTAGGATTTCCTAAGCATCGTATTGCTATTTTACTTTTATCCAAACCCACAGCTGAAATCCAGGAGGGCATGCTTCACCATACCTAAGAACGTGCTTTGCAGAAACTTTATTTTTACTTAAGAATTAAAATGATCATATCTAATTTGGGAGCAGAGAAACGGACATACTGAAAAGTAATCTTGTGAAGAAAGCTTCTTCCTGATGTGTTTCAGATCAAGGTCATTTTCAATGCCTGTTTGGACAGCATTAAATCAGAAACACATAGATTTTTCCAAGTGGAAAGAGTTACTCACCTTCATCAGAAGTGCTTTCTCATTCTCAGCAACACCTGTCCAGAGTCGAGTAACCTGGTGGATCTCCGAGTTCAGAAACTGATTCTGTGTTTTGTATGCATCAATATCATCCTGTCACAAAGCAAAATAGTGAAATAGGAGGAGTTCTTCAGGGGCTTGGAATTCCCTCTCAGTTTAGTTTTTATATAACAAGAAGGATGTCAGGCACGGAGTGCATTACGGACAAAAATATATCTCAGCAGAGAATACACGTCTCCAGGACAAATACGAAGGAAATCACTATATAGATGTGGCACATCTAAAGCATATATGTGGAATGTGTTTCACGCATCCCATAGGTATACACTTAGAAAACACAGAGTTTATATAGATATATGAAGCTACAGAAGCACATAAATAAAATGAAAAATATTTATGTTTTGTTCAATTTTCTAAGACAGCCATAGCTAGCAGTAAACAAGACTCTCCTATGACATGGTAAGGGGCTCCTCTGGCAATTCTCCACCTCATGCTGGTTGTCTATTATAACTGTGCCTACTCTGACACCATAACAGGCTGCATTTGAAAGAAACATGATGTTTTGGAAAACTGTTTACAAGTAGGAAAAACACGAGCACAGCCAGATAAGGCAGCAAGTGATACTGCAGCTGTGAAGCAAAAAACAGGAGTGAACAAAGAGGCAGGCACTGAGTGATGAGACCAAGTCTCATTTCAAGCAATTTGAAAATTGCTTGAAAAAATTCAAGCAAACAAAACAGACACTTGGCTTACGCTGAGACAGATGTAGATGCTTTTGAGCATCCCATAGGTATCAGGCCAGCAATCCAAGCTGCCTCTGCTTTGGAGACACATGGAACAACTAGCAGAGATATGTCCCACGCTTCCCAGAAGGAATATCCACTCACTGAACCAGGGAGTACAGAAATGGGAGCTGAGTGATGTGTGCCACACACCTTCAAGTGCTCAATCTCCTCCTGCTGTTTATACAACGTTTCTACAGTGATAGTGTTGGTTTCCTGCAGGGGATCAGAGAGCTCTCGGGCCATGTGCTCTGTCAAGGCCATGATGACTTGCTGTTTCGCATGGTTCTTTTCCATCAGAAGCTGCACATGATCTTTGAGTTCCTGGATATGGCTGTCTTTCAGGGTTAGTGTCTGCTCCAGCTCCATCTTTTCTTTCTCAAGAGCATCCAGTCGACTGGTTAGATCTGCAATTTGTCTCACTTTGTGGCGCACCAGCTCCAGCCTGTCCTTATCCTCTGCTGCAGTAAGGTACATGCTGGATACTCGCTTCTCCTGTTGGGCTGCCTCCAGAGCTTTGTGGAGAAGCTTAACCAGCTCCTGCGAAGGGAACGAGAAGTCATCACATCATAGTGGCACATGAGGCACTGGCAACACAGATTCCACTGATACTAAGCGAAAGAAAACAGCTGAAGATCCTCAGGATCTAGACACTGACTCCATTCAGAAGAAAAACTGAATTGTTGTACTTACCTCCTAGAGAAGCTCTGCTGCCAGAGCTAACTCTGAGAGGTCCTTGCAGTAGGCAACACGTGAGTTAACTTTAGGTGGATTGCTAAGAAGAAGCTTCTGCTCACACCGCTTGACTCCTGGCTTTCTAAAACCAGCTCTCCTGTGAGGCTCAGGAGAGATAAGAAAATCTGGAGATGTGATCAGCAGTCGGGCAGAATAGGAAGGAGGGGAATAATGAAGTCTGCATCTATCTGCGCTACCAGATAGAAACTGCTGTGTCTTTCAGAATCTTTCCTCACTCCTTCCCACACAAAAACTCAAAAACTTGCAGTAGCACCATGCTGCTTATTAATCTCAGCCACTTAAGGGAGCAAAATCAGGATGTAATTGATTACCCACCACAGCAATCTGGCTCTCCTGTTCCTTCTGCTGCAAGAGAAACCAACATCACTATTGGGGAGCCTTCTATTGCTACATGCAGCCAGAGAATAGCAACATGTATGAGAGACAACACTTAAGGCAACGTGTGGGATTTCTGTAGTCAAATTATCTCTTAATGGTGGCACACTGCTCGGAAACACAATTTGCTGCAACCTGAATAACTCAAAAAGGCATTTCTGACAGCACCACTGCAACAGTCAGCACTGTACCTCAGCCACACTCCCAGAAATAGAGCTGCACCAGCACAAAACTTGCAGAACGTCCTTGGATTTGCTCTTCCTCCCCTTTCCAGCCTATCTACTGCAGGTCATTCCTAGCAACAGCTGCTGTTTTCCCTTGTGTTGGACAGATAGCTTCACGTGCAATGGAGTAACACAGCAGCTTCAACTGCCCTTTCCCTCACCCCTGTGGCTGTGAGCTACACACTTCTTAACCTAATAACAAAATCTAGGGAGCCTCTGTGAGCAAGACTGTCTTTAGAAGCAGCAGATTCCTAGGCCACACTCACCTTCTGTGACTTGACTTCTTCCGTGAGTGTCAGCATCTGTTGCTGTAGGACACTGACTTTATCCACTGGGCTCCTCTCCCGGTGCGGCTCTTCAGCCAAGCCTGGGGAAGCACTGTTCCTCCACTTGGCCTTCCTAGCCCAGTTCAGTCTGGGTTCTATCCTCACGTCCTCCAGAGCCCCCTCCTTTGCTGAAGAAAATAAAAAAAATAAATAAGGCGATTTACATCAAAAAACGGGGCTGCTACTATGGACTCCTCTGTCTTGCTGTGGCAGGATTCACAACAACCTAGGCTAGAAAGCTGGCACACAAGACAAACAAAACTGACCTGATGGGATTCATAGGACCAGTGCACAGACAGTAGACAATAGACACAGGTACTCCCAAAATAAACAAAGTTATGGTCTTCTATGGCCCCTGCCTACCTAAACTGCACCCCACCTATCTGTCTTGCAGCAAGTACAAATTAGCACTAGTGGAGAGCAAAGGCTCACCAGCAGCTCCACTGTTTGCCTGGTAAGACAGGGTTAAAGAGGATGCAATTGTGCCTCAATTTAACTTCTGTTTCAAAGAAATATCAGTATGGACAGGGACCATGCTGCTACTTTTCCCTCAGGTATAGGTCCCAGAGCTAGGAGATACAACAGATCCAGCCTGAAGTAGAGTCAAAAGTGTCATTCCTGCATAAATGACACAGGAAGGGACCTGAGAAAATATGATAGGGGTTTCTATGTCCCAAGAGGGCTTGCTACCTGCTCCCTTTCTTTTCTGCTAGGCCCAGCACCCCACTACAAGGGTTTATTCTCCTAATACCTCACACAGAACAGTAATAGGCACCTGCACACCCTGCCTCCATTTCTGCCTCTTGTTCCTCATCCAGGTTCTCAGGATGCTCCTGGAATTCATCAAAATTAAAGACATTCCCATTGTTCCCCCACAGCTGCTTGGAGCCACAGATATTGTAGACAGTGTTTCTGAAACAAGAAATCAAAGACAACCTAGTGAACAGAAGTCACAATCACTTCAGCCAGCAACTTCAGGCTGTTCAGTGCCTCACTGAACTTTCTGCTTTGCCACGGGTCTGTGCTCAGTGGACCTGGACTATCTGTATGTTGTGACTGTGCCTATTTCTGTAACAAATTTTTCCCTTTCCCTCTAGTGTTGTCTATTGGCTAAAAGGAAACAAGCCTCTTGTTGTGATTTCTGGAAAGGGCTTGTTGTCAGCTACTTCCTAACTGTAAACAAGGATGGCGTTTAGATATTGCTCTCCTTTTCCGTTGTTACTGGGGGACTCTGCAGCAGAAGAGTAGCCATTTCTGACCACAGGGAAACTAATGGCACATAAAACCAGCAGATCTGAGTGGAATTGGCTGTGATCCTCTTCAGACCATGCAGGACATTTCTTCCTCTCAGCATCATCTCAAAGTCTTATCAGTGGCAGTGTAAGAGGAGAAAAACGACAAAAACTCCTCCAAAAATATTTGGCAGATATCTGTGACCACTTATAAGCTTACAGTTATTAAACAATTAGACAGAATAGAGTTATGAGATACTAAATGGGGTTGTCTTTGTGCATCTGAAAGTGTGACAGTCTTTAACTTGTAGCCTGAACTGTGTCACTCATTTCAAGTGCACACAGGGTGCCACTGGAGGCAGTGAGACTATTCGGTTGCTTGAAGCTCAACTTAAGCTAACAAGTTACACAGTAACAGGGTCATAGCTTTAGTCCTGCTGCTATGAGCTTAACCAAGCTCTAGTTCCGCTGTTATGACCGTTGTTAAGAGCACTAAACAACATGAAATGTATTGAAACATGGGGACAGAAGGCACAAAGAGACAGGCTATAATATCAGCTACACTGCAGTTTGCCCTGTGTACTTACTGTATCTCTGTCCAGGGGTGCTTAAGGGATATGTTCTGCAAAGCAGTGGATGTTTGGGGTGCAGGCAAAGAAGCTGCCTTTAAACCCACTGCTTCTGTTGGTGTTTTGACTGGAGGCAGAAAGTCTTCACTGTCAATGACATCTACATAAAAAATGAACCAGAACACAAAAGAAAGTGAGCAGGACAATCTTCCATTGGACTGAGACTCATTCATATGACTTAGAAACCACATTTTTCTTAGAAGTCAAAGTTCAGTGTACATAGGCCATTGGAAGAATGATAGAAAATCAGGTTTTCTTATCATTAGATCAAATAAAGCTCTATGCATAAGCACATGCATCTCTCCTGGGACAGTCAAGTCACCACAACTATTTGCATACTACAATAACTAACTCCAAACTTCAACCTTCAACTTTCAAAGGAATAAGGAAGAGAGCTGTTACTGCTCCTGCCCACCCTCCCAAGCAATATCTAATATTAGTAATGTGTAGACAGTAACACATTTTATTGACATATTATTGCCCACTACAATAAAGTGTCAAGATAATCAGAACTTTTTAAAGCAGCTACATTTTTGAGGGGGTGAAGGAGGCTTTTTTTAAAAAACAAAACCTGCATCTAAGTGGATGCCCTGTTTGTACCATGCACTCAACCACACCATGTGTGCTCACATTTCTAGCCACATACATCCTCATCCACCCATTCCCACAAATAACTTGTTTGCTGTAAGCTTAGCAGACCTGGCAAGAAGATATGCAGATTTGTCACATGTTGAAAATCAAAAGGGAACCCATGGAAAGATACCTGAGCATCCCAGGCATCATCCCGAGTGCATCTGCTGATCAGATATGGAGCAGTAGAAAGTCTGTTCCCCCTCACCCATAATAAGCCCAGAAATTCCATGTATCAGTCCATGCACTGATGACTGGCCCTTGCATGTAAAAACCCCTGCTCACTTACTGCCAAGGGACACCATTCACGATTAAGGGCTGAAAGCAAAAGAAAGGCGAACGTAGGTGACACCTACTTGTTCTGCCAAGCAGCGGTTCATTCACAAACTGGGAGCTGCCCACAGGAAATCTGGTCTGAGCATTGCAAAATTCCCAGCGTCTCATTTGTAGCTGCTGCAGCCAATACATCATTGCTTGCTTGCTGATTGCCTAATACAACACAAAACAGGAAGGGGGGAAGGAGGATCTTATCAGCACGAGGCACATCCTGAGGGTCTGATCATCACTGTGAGGCCTGAGTCAGCAGTTAATAAAGGTTTAGCTGTGTCATGCCTATGCTGCACCTTCTGATCCTAACCCTAATTTGGGAGAGAGGAGTAGATCCTCAGTATGGTCTCAGTCACAGGACCTCAGCAGGCAACTGATCTCATTTCAACACTTTTGTGGTTTACTATGCTCAAAGGCTAAGAGAAAACAGCAAGATTACTTTAGTTGAGAATCACTCATGGAGCTCCCTTAACAGTTACTTTCAAAGAAACAAATACACTGCAAGGGTTCCTGCTGGAGCAACCATTTGATAAAGGGAAATGCAGTTCTACTCAGAAAGATGTGTGTGGATTGCAGGACTCCTGACTGATTTTATTCACCTTTAATCCCACTGTGCCAAATAAAAACAAAACCCTTTTCACAGCAAATGGAGTACCAGTCTTGCAGAAGCAGTGCAAGCAATTCAGGACCAAAAGGTAAAAGTCTAGACTGGCACTAAAATGAAACTCAGGCAGTGTTATCTTAACACAGACTTGTCTATCCTAACTGGGACTGTTTCATAACAGCTTTCAAAAGAAGATATTGCCCTTTACCTTCAAAGTAAAAGCTCTGTTTGGTGTTCTGATCTCAAAAATCCCTTCCCCGTTTTCTAACTTGCAGTCAAGGCTGGCGCTGGAGATATCGATAGTCCCCAAAGGGTTGACATCCTGTGCCGTTCTGTAGTACAGTAAGTGACATTTGTTTTCATCGTAATAGAACCAGCGGGACTTCCAAGTCTTGATAGGCCCCTTGATGCCCAGTTTGTTTAAATAGCCGCAGAGTTTTTTCCTGAGTTTGTCTCTACTGGGTTTCAGCTGCATACTTTCCAGTTCTTCAGGAGAGGGCAGCATGTCTTTTTCTTTTGCTGAGGCTTCATTGCTCGTGTTACTGTCGGGATTTGACTCCACGAATTTGTCTGGAATTCCATCAAGGGAACATGATACACTTTCTGGTCCTTTATTCATCTCTTTCAGGAAGTATTTATATGCAAAACAGAAATGAAGCAGGAAACTCACTAGGCAAATGAGTAATAGAAGATTCCAACTATACCATCATTATTACAGAACCTGCAGCAGATAAAAAATGAGGAATAAGCTCAGGCTTGCTTTAGGAAAAAAAAAAAAAAAAAGAACACATTTCCTAGCTTTCAAACCACCCAGACAATATAATTGATTTTGTCATCACTCCATCCTTTCCTGAGCTCAGATGGCACCTATGCATCTCTTTTCTTCCTTTTCCATTCCTAAATCAGCTTGGAGTAGCAGCCAAGAAGCAGTATCACATCCTTCCAGGTGAAAAATTGACATGGTCTGTGGGCATAGCAAATAAATAGCCAAAATGGGGACATATGAAGCCAGGCAACAGAGTAAAGAGCTGCAAGAAACATGGCAAAGCAACAAGCTCTCAAGCTCTGTGGGCGACATACACACAGGTCAGAAAATTTAAGATGCAAATATCCTGACATTTCCCCACAGCGCAGCTGTATTTTAAATGATGTATTCCAGAGAAAATCAAGCCTAATGCAGCATCCTAATAAACCATTTGTGTCAGTTTAAGAATGCTGTTGGAAAGTATGGCTGTTATCTGATAGGGATCCATCCAGCAAGCCTCCCTTGCTGGATGGATCCACCCATCCCTTTGTAACATACATAATGCATAAGAAAGTCACAGAAAAGGGAGATATAGTGGTGGATACACCACTCAGGGAAGGGTAAATTTCAAAACTAGATCAGGCTCCTCTGGGCCACATTCAATTGGTTTTGAGCATATCCAAGGATAGAGACCCTGTGCTTAAACATGTGGCAGGAGTGATATTGCCCACAAAGCTGCCACCAGCGAAACCGGTGGCCCTTATAAAAAGAAAACAAACAAACAAACAAACAAAAAACCTAGCATTCAGACAGACACCTCAAAATGATTTTTTTTAAGTATAGTTTAAATCCCAGTAAACAAAATGATTATCAGAACCATCAGTTCTGATACTAACATAAGCAAATAAATTGTTCGAATAGTAAGTCGGCAAGAACCAAACTGCAGCCACAAAACCACTGAATAAGCTATGTTAAGACAACAGGTAAATGCAGAACACAGATAAGATTACAGACACACTGCCCAAGCTCCACTTTTAGCAATAACCTATCCTCATGACTGAAAGAACACTTATATTTCCTTGTGCACGTTAAACCTCATTAACTTTTACTGCTGCTTCCACTTGTTCCTCTTTTAGCTTCTAGAGAACTATAGATAATGCTCCCTTTTTTTGAAAGATACTGAAATGCCTTTAATCTATTCTTCTGAAATCCACCCATCCTCAACCCACCCTGGGGCTTTAATAGCAATATAAGCATAAAAACCTTCTGACTTCTTTGCCCATAGACTCCAGCAAGCATCCACCACCCACCAGCATGACAATCAAAGAACCATTTGGCTTCAAGTACCAGCTTTCTAGTCACAGCACCTGATGTGCATTGCGACTTACTGTAGAGACCTCCTTCAATTACCTCACCTCCTTCAGAGCAGCAGAGTCAAGACGCAGGCAGTGACAGTGACCAAAGCCTTGGAAACAAACCCAACAGCAGCACAAATAGGGACTTCTGCCTCAGGCTTGCCTATATCCGCCTGCTATTAGGGTACAGTTTAAAAAGGGGCGTTTTTAGCCCAAATCAGCACTGACGCAGGTCTAACAGCAAAAACGGAAGATGAGCATGGCTGGCACTGTCCCCAAGCCTGGCGCTGCGGAGGAGCCTCCCAGCCCAGCAATGCCCCACAGGGCGCTGGAGCCTGGCACCGAACAGCACCGGGGACACTGGCACCACTGTCCACTCAGCGTGGCAGGGGGGCCTAGTGCCAGGGAGGGCAGTGTGGGGGGGAACACGCTGCCAGGCTGGAGAATGGAGGACACACAGTGTCAGGAGGGACTGGGGGGGGGCATTCTCAGGCTGTTAGGGTGGAATATGGGGGACCCAGAATCTCTGACTGGGGAGAGGGGAGAAAAAGAGGTACACGGGGACCCATAGTCTCTGGCTTTTAGCAGGGAGAGTTTGGGGGACCCATATCCTCTGGTTTTTGGTGAGGAGGGTTGAGGGACCTACATCCTCTGGCTTTTTTTGGGGGGAGGGAATTGGGGACCCACAGATCTCTGACTGGGGAGTACACTGGGAGCCCATGGCCACCTAACCGGAGGGAGGACAAGAGGGAATCCACAACCTCCACTGCGGGTGGGACAAGGTGGTCGGGGGCAGCTGTGGTGCCTGGCTGGAGAGAGCGAGCCCCGGGGTAGAGGTACCTGCTCCAGCTGCACAGCAGGGGGCCGCGCCGGGGAGGGAGGGATGGACGGAGCGAGCACCCCTCTGCCGCCGGAGCCCTGGCAAAGCCCGTGGCGGTGCCGCTCCAGCCCGGAAAGGCTGCGGCTACGGCCGCGCTTGTACAAGGACCTCCCGCTTCCCGGAGCTTAGCTGCCCCTCCTCCCTCCACAGAGCCCGTCCGGGCGCCGGCCGCAGTCCGTGCGGGGCCGAGCACGCCGGGGCGGGGAGCCCCCTCCGCCCTGCGCAGACACGGGGGCGCCGGCCACAAAACCGCCGCCCTTGGCCACGGCGGGGCGGTCCGTCCCGGCCCCGTCCCGGAAAGGCTTTTACTATTCCAGGAGCCCTTTGAGCCCCTGTGGATGGGAGAGGAGACGCAGCAGGGCGGGGCGAGGCCGCCACCGTCAACGGCCACCAACAGCCGCCGCCCCGCGCATGCGCCGCCACCACCTTCGCCCCGCGCATGCGCGCGCGCTGCCCGCCCGCCATGGGGAAGATGGCGGCGCCGTGAGCGGCTTCAGCCCCCGCGCGCCGCGGCCATGAGGAATCTGCGGCTGGTGCGGGCGGCCGAGCGCCGCTTCGGACCCGTTGTCCCGGGCGCCCCCCAGTGCCTCTGCCTCGGCGCCGAGCCCGGTGCGCTCTTCGTGGGCTCGCAGCACGGCCTGGTGGAGCTGGGCCCCGGCGCGCGCACGGTGAGGGACTGCCAGGCCGGGCAGCGGCCTGCGTGTCGCGCTGCACGTGCCGCCGCCTCTGAGTGTCGCTGCATGTTGCTGCGAGCTGTTTTTTCTGGTCTCTTTTTTTTGGGTAGTCTTCTCAACTAATTTGCCTTTTTCTTTTTTTTCTTCTTTTTTTTTAATACAAAATTCACTTCCCCACACAGCACAAGTGCGTGTTTTTACCACAGGTTATTCCCAGGGTTTAATCTCCGGCATGGCCCAGCAAGCAGTCATGTCGTGGTCATGATTCACAGGACGGAAGCAAATGAGTGAAATGATGATGATGAAGGGAAGATGCAAGGGGCAATTTTTGAAACAACCTTCCTCAGTAGGGAGGATGGCACTGCTGAAATGTGCTCTGAATCCCATCTGGGGCTGGATTGCTGCCCTCTGCCTAGGAACAGACTGGGAAGCAATTGAGTCCCCTTGCTCTGTTCTGCTGCTAGTGTCAAAAATTAGCAGATAAAACAGAAATCACAGTATGACTGTTTATTGTTTGCTCCCCTGTGTGCGTTTTAGCTTCTTTAGCACATGAAGATCTTTGCAGTTTCCTGTGGGTAAATACGTTCTTGTACCTCAGCTGCTTCATGGGGCTATCCATGTCCTCACTTGTGCCACGCAATGTTTTATGCCTCTGCTATAGGCTGGGATGTGCCCTCACCCGTTATTCTGTTGCCTTTGCAGAAAGCCAAGTGAGTTGATAAACATTTAACCTTTCTGTGCCCAGGTGACCAGAGAAATCTCCTTGGTTGCGGAGGGTTTTTTGCCAGAGGATGGAAGTGGCTGCATCGTGGGCCTTGAAGAGCTTCCAGAGCAGGAATGTGTGTGTGTTGCTACAGCAGCTGGAGACATCCTGCTGTGCAACCTCAGCACAAAGGAGGTAAGCTGGCAAGGGAAGAGAGATCGGTACTGAGGTATTTCAAAGGAAAGGATGACTGTTTTAATTTCTGGGCCGTTCACAAGTTTATTGTATGTTGACTGTGGTTGGTCTCCATTCCCATCACAACAGATGAGCTGATTTCTCTTGGTGACGAGGGCATGATCAAGGGCAGAATATATACTCCATAAAATAACTGGAATCCAAATTAGCAGCCTAGTTCTGTATGTTTGCCCAGGGCAGGCTGGTGACACACGCAGCAGCAGGGGATCCACTGTATGAAGAGTCCCAAGGAACGGGATACGGCTGAGAGTAGGTACAGAGAAAAACTATGTATAGCTTGTAATTTAGCTACCTTTTTATGGCTTATTTTTATTATCAATTATTATGGAACGTTGTGCTGAAATATGGACTTAACTGCAGAGAGGAGAAGTTGTTGTATGTTATTTGAAGGCAGCAAGGAGAAACCAAAATATCTAAAAGTATGGCAGTAAGTGAGATATTTGCTTATTTGTACAATCTTCAGCAAGACCCTTTATGATCTCAGCAGCAATTTCTGAAATCTCTGTCAGCCCCCATTCCTGACACTCCCTGCGTGTGGGCCCAAGAGTGCCATTTACAGGGGGGTCTGAGAATAGTGGTCAGCATGGGCTAGCTATCAGGCTGTAATTATTTTCAGCTCACCCATGCTGAATTCTGCTTTGTGCAGATTCTTGGTTTGATTTGCCTACACCACTTAAATGTAAAATCAGAATTTGTCTGAAAAATATGCTCTGTATCTTGGCGTAATACATGTCACTACACTTGCACTGGCAGGTAGACTTGAGTTGGGATTTAACATCAGATCCTTTATTTCAAGACTTTTTGACTTGCTCTCAGCTTTAAATTTACATTATTTTGATGAAGACCGGGTACTGGGAAACAGCCCTGAAAGTTACTCAGCCTGTTCTGGAATTTTTTATGTGTGAGAGATGGTCATTCTGCCCAGTAGTGTCCAGGATGCCATTCTGTTTATCTGAATCATAGAATCACAGAATGCTGAAGGTTGGAAGGGACCTCTAGAGGTCATCTACTCCAACCCTCCTGCACACGCAGGGTCAGCTAGAGCACATGACACAGGACTGTGCCAGAGAAGGAGACTCTACAACCTCTCTGGGCAGCCTGTTCCAGTGCTCTGTCACCCTCACTGGTAAGAAATTTTTCCTTAAGTTCCTGTGGAACTTCTGGTGCTTCAGTTTGTGGCCGTTACCTCTAGTTCTGTCGATGGCCACCACTGAAAAGAGGCCAGCACCATCCTCCTCCCTCCCTCCCTTGAGGTACTTATAGACACTGATCAGGTCCCCTCTCAGCCTTCTCTTCTCCAGATTGAACAGGCCCAGCTCCCTCAGCCTCTGCTCGTAGGGCAGATGTTCCAGGCCCCTGACCATCCTTGTGGCCCTGCGCTGGACTCTCTCCAGCAGCTCCACATCCCTCTTGTACTGTGGAGCCCAGAACTGGACACAATACTCCAGATGCGGCCTCACCAGGGCTGAGTAGAGGGGCAGGATCACCTCCCTTGACCTGCTGGAGACGCTCTTCTTAACGCACCCCAGGATCCCATTGGCCATCTTGGCCACGAGGGCACACTGCTGCCTCATGGTCAACTTGTTGTCCACCACGACACCCAGGTCCCTCTCTGCAGAGCTGCTCTCCAGAAGGTCAGTCCCCAGCCTGTACTGGTGTCTGGGGTTATTCCTCCCCAGGTGCAGGACCCTGCACTTGGCCTTGTTGAATTGCATGAGGTTTCTCTCCACCCAGTTGTCCAGGTCCCTCTGAAAGGCAGCGCAGCCCTCTGGGGTATCTGAAGCGATTGGGAAAACCAAGCTTAATTCTTTGAACAGCTTCAAAGCTCATCTTCCTGCTTATACAGTTGCCCTCTGCCATGAGTGTCTGCAAATCAAGATTATGATGCATGGTAAAAGTCCTCTGCCCACTGCTGCTGCTTGACAGCTCAGTAACTTTTGAGTTGTCTTGTTTTTTTCCAAAACTTCACTGAGGCAAATGGAACAATATGCATTTTCCATGTTTAGCCTGCACAAGAAACTTGTGAGATCAGAACCTGAATGAATTTAGCATCCACTAGCTGCACGTTGTAGCTCTCAGGGCAAGACTTACTATGCCCATGTTATGTGGCACAAAGCTGATTGCCTGGTTGGATCTGTGGTTGCAGTGAGTATACTGATATTGAGAATGTATGTCCTAACATAAGACTGACTGCTGCAAAACAAAAGCTCTTTAGAACAAACGGTGTGAAGTCTGGCTTGTGGTTTTGCTAGGTATGAAAGTATTCCCCTGGCTTGGTGACTGATAGGTATCGTCCTGGGATGTTGCTGCCACTGGTGTTCCTGCTCAGCAGTGACCTTATTTCTGTCTTGTAGGTGGAATGTGTTGGCACTGTGGACAGTGGTCTGAGCACCATGAGCTGGAGTCCTGATCAAGAGCTTGTCTTGCTTGTAACAGGTACTAACAACAGTATGTAAGCCCTCTTACTTTAGGAGAGAGCTTACACTGGTGACTGAAATATAAAATACAGTTAACTTCAGGGTATTGACATCAAAATACAAGATACATCAGTCCTTCACATTCTCCAAGGATGTATACTTTGATTTTTGCATCTGAGAAATGAGGACTGGTGTTATATCTCCAAGCATTTCCTTAGTAATAAAAATTCCTTCTTGTCCTTTTTTTTTTTTTTCCAACTTTACCACAGATGTTTCTCCCCTAGAAAATGAACTTAGCCTCAAGCAAAGCAGAATCACAAAATCACTGAATTTAAAGGGTACCACTGGAGATTTAGTCCTCCTCAAAACAGGTTTAACTACGGTAGGTTGCTCCACATGATCCAGTCCAGGTCTAGTCAAGCTTTAAATATTTCCAAGATTGGAGACTCCACAACCTCCTTGGGCAACCTATTCCTATGGCAAACTACTCTCACAGTGAGAGAGCTTTTCCGTATATGTTAAGGGAATTTTGTGTCAGTTCTTCCAATGAACTTCAGAGGATGGACTTCATCTTCTTGATTCCCCCTCAGTTAGGTATTCGCACACATCGATGAACTCCTCCACCCTGCCATAGCCTTCTATGCTGCCTTAATGGTCCCAGCTCTCTCAGCCTCATCTCCTTTGAGAGATACTCCAATAATTTCATCATCTTCGTGGCCCCTCAGTGCATTCACTCCAGTATGCCCATGTCTCCTGGACTGGGGAGCCCAGCACTGGAGACAGCACTATTATCCACCAGGAACGTGCTGTTCAGCAGGACCCTCAGGACCTTTTCTGCCAAGCTGCTCTCCACACAGTCAGCCTGCATCCTGAACTGGTTCGTGGTGATACTTCTCATCACGTGCAGGAACCTCATGAGATTTTTCTGTCCGTTTCTCCATCCTGTTGAGGTCCTCTAGATGGCAGCAGCACAACACTCTGGTATATGAGATTTGTGTCATCTGCAAGCTTGCTGAGGATGCCCTGCCCTGGCCACGTCATTTTTATGAATGGTGTTCAGTGGTCTAGAAATTGACTGATGCATCAGGCTCAAAAAGTCTCAAAAAGAAGCATGATATAACCCAAGAGTTAAAAGGTTCCTCCAGTCCATCTCAACGACCACTCTCTAAGTCAGCTCTTCACCATTTGTCTGTGAGGTTGTTACAGGAGATAGTGCTAAAAGTCTTGCTGAAGTTGGGATAAACAGCGTTGATCGTTTTTTCCTCATCCACGAAACCAGCCATCTCACTGTAGAAAAACCCACAGGATGACTACTCTTAATCATCTTGTCCTTAATACGTCAAGAAAAATATTTTAGAAATGCTGGGTAGTATTTTGAAAGTGGAAAGGATCTCTTGAGAATAGGCCAGGAGGTTTTGTTTTGAAGAGGCTGCGAGGTGTTGTGACACTTTTCAACAGCACAGCTTTGAGAAACTTTAGGCTTTGAAGTCTGTGTTCTCTCTTGTATCATTTAATCATCAAAAACATTTCTATCCTAAAATCCGTGATAGAACAATAGGACAACACAGGGAAAAAGTACTTTTTACATCTGCTGGAGATACCATTACTAATATTATTTCATGTCTACCCTGTAGGTCAGCAAAGCCTCATTATGATGACAAGAGATTTTGAACCCATTACGGAAAAGCAATTCCACCAAAATGATTTTGGAGAAGGTGAGAGGTTGCACTGAAAGGAAGTTGCCCTAACTGATTTCATTGGTGTGTTACAAAATGTGTGTTAGATAAAGAAATGGAACTGAGTATTAGACCCCAGGGGCCATTGTAGGCTGTAATGCTACTCAATGGATGAAGGGAAGTGTCAGTAAATAGTAATTGTGAGCAGGAATCCAAGTAAATTCCCTGTCCTTGAGTGCTTCCTGAGCTATAAACTAAAATTTCCTGTGGCATTTAAGAATTAAGTCTGTGTGGAAGGTGTGGGTATCTTGCAGTTGTGTTTGTTTACTATGTTGTGTAGATTAACACTGTAAATCTTCTATTATTATTTCTTCTTCAGAAAAGTTAGTTGCTCTTGGATGGGGTAAAAAGGAGACACAGTTCCATGGATCAGAAGGAAAACAGGCAGCTCATCGCAAGCAAACGGTACTTTGCCTTTCTTTTTTGTTTTAATAATGTTGTGCCCAGGTTTCCCAGTATGGGGCTTATATAAAGTGAGTTTTTCTCTACTCACTTTAGAGTCTTCTACCACCTTTCCTCGTAGCTGGCCTGTGTGCCTGTCTCTTTCTCAAACTTCTTTCATTGTCATTTTTCATAACAACACTCTTGAAAGATGAAGCTTGAAAGAGCAGCGAGCTCTGTGTGAGCTAAACCAGCAGTTGCTTTTCTGAGCTTTGACACAACTTTCTTCCATGCAACTTTAGGAAGTACCACCTGTTTCAGCCTGGGATGACGGAAGGCCTCGAGTGACTTGGAGAGGAGACGGGCAGTTTGTTGCAGTGAGTGCTGTCTGTCCAGACACAGGTATGGGACAAACTACTTTGAAATACTAGCATGTGTAGGAGGTCTTTCCAGTGGAAGCCAAGCAAGCAAGACATAGCTGTTGGTCTATTAAAAGTAAACCATACTCCCTTGAAGCTGGAGAGTTGAACTAGTTATGTGTTCTAGTTAGGTCATTTTTTTTTTTTTTTAGATGATGTTTTGAACACTTCCTTGGGCGTCTGGTTCTCAGTCCACTGAGAAAGGCCATGAGTATGAGGCCATGAGGCCGACTTCCTTTTATTCCACCAGTTTTGAATCAGTGCTCGGGTCACCTCATAAGGACAGGGCAAGGATCTCCAATGAGCTCCAGGTGCCAAATGAAAGAATCTTTTTGTCTCCTAAGACACTGTCCTTCTTAACAGCAGTTTAGGCTTACACAGTTTTGTTTCAGTACTGATTATGTTTTTCCCTAAATTTTGCCCTAAAACCAAAAAGGTAACAATCACATTTTTTTTTTTTGAAAAACTGTAGTCGATACCTTCCATGATTAGGCTTATGGTGCACTCTAAGTGCATTTAATCAGCTTGCTAAACTGTACCAGCTGTCCAAACAGCTTGAGTTTTGCCTTTCAGTATTTCAGACTAAGAGGAATTTGCATTCTTAGGAAGATCTTAACATTTCAGCTGGGAAAACTGGAAAGGGAAATGACCGCCCATGGAGGTATATGGGATTGAAAGCTCCATATTAGATTGAGAGTCCTTTCAGTCACTTTCAGTTTAACTTTGGTTAAACTGCCTGAGACCGACAGTTGTGGTGGTGTTACACCTTGAAGCAAGCAAGAGAAGCCTACTCTCCATAAATGTGCACCAGAATTTCCTCCTCTTGACCGTTTCAACCAGCTGAAATTTAGACAGGTCCCTTTCTGATGTCTTCCTACACCATTGTCTCCCTGCTTCTGAAACCTGCAGGTGCTCGCAAGATCCGAGTATGGAACAGAGAGCTTGTGCTGCAGTCAACAAGTGAACCTATCTCAGGATTAGAACAAGCATTGGCCTGGAAGTGAGTACAAGCACTCTGCATGGTGGCAGCCAGGTGCTGGTTTTTAATCCCTGGCCACAGTCTTTCTTCATCATTAATTTAATTCTCTTATTTATTTTTCCCCAAACTTGACAAAAACTTTCTTCTTAATCCAGCATGAGCAGGAATACACCCTTAAACCCTGAAAAGCGTAATTCTTGCATTATGTTTGGAGGTAAAAATGGTTAATTCTTTGTGTGGTCACTGTCACCCATTTGAAGGCTCAACTCTATACAGAAGAGTAGTGGTATTTGCTTTGCCTCTGCTCAGACTTCCCCACTAATCTGAGTATAACAAGCCCTACAAAATGTTTGTATAGCACCCATGACTTTAAACAGTGCTGAAGAAAACACATACATTCTACTGCTCCTTTTCTTTAAGTCCCTTTTGTGTGAAAGCTTTGTTTCTGGATAATTTTGGAGTTGATTGTTGTTTAAAAAGACAGTGAATGTATTAGTAGCTACTTTTCATATATATTTTTTAAGGCCCTCTGGAAGCTTGATGGCATCCACACAAGAAAAACCCAACAGACACGATGTTGTTTTCTTGGAAAAGAATGGACTTCTTCATGGAGAGTTCACCCTCCCCTTCCAGAAGGGGCAGGTCAAGGTAATAGTTTCTTGTCTTCTTCAGTTAGAATGTAATGGTGAGGAAGGAGTAAGTCATTCCCCAGAAAGTAGGATGAAGCCTCTAGCTTAATTCTTATTGCTGTTTCTGCTGAAAAAGCTGGTCTTTTCATGGTGAAGAAGCCCACAGGTGCAATATCCTTTGTAAACTGTGGTATGGATAGAGAGGGCATTTATAGAGATGCTTCTGGCTGCTGCACAGTTTCTATTAGGCAAAAGCTTCACAACTGCTGTCCAGGATGTCAGCTAGTGCAGGAGTGAGCTGAAGTACATTATTCGAAACAGTGCAAGTGAGAAGGTAATGCTAGGTTGTTGTTTCAGCTTGTGCCTTTGAATGCTAAGAGCCATTTTGGCAGATGCTTTGTCAGTGCCAAGGAAAGCTGGAACTATGCGGTCATGTTGGTCCTTGTATCACCTCTCAGCTGTGCAGAACCTCTGTGAGGGGGCTTCTTGATTCAGTCTGTCAGGAGCTGGACTGCACATGGATGCTTTGTCAGCCCTTTAGCCCTTGCTCTTTACACTCTTTAAAAATGAGCGACTCAGATCTTGCAAGCTAATCTGGAGCAATCCTCCCTGTGCAGATGCAAGCATTGAAATAAGATTCCTGATTGTTTCTGCAGGTTAATGAACTGCTCTGGAACACAGATTCTACAATCCTGGCTATATGGCTGGAAGAGCTTAAGAAGGAAGAGAACTGCAACCCAAACTGTTACGGTGAGAGTGCTCTGTAAGGCTTCAGCTCTCACATTTGTCTGATAACATGGTCAGCATTGGCGTTCTTTGGCTAGTTCACACATGTGGAGAGCTTTGCCTACACCTCAGGGACCCCTTTGCAATGCAGGAAGAACTGCTAGTTCAGCTTGAGCCCAAAGCACCTGAAGGATTCTGAGGCTTTTTTTAAACAGAAGGTGCAGTTAACATTTTCTTCAGGTTTCTTGTATGAAGCAGCTCATTGATTGGAGGGTATGGAGTATTATTTCCATTGCATTTGACCCTCCTCAAGAAAGCAGTGGCAATGCAAAAGCTTTAAATGGGTCTCAAGCAGTAATCTCTGGTAACTATTTATTTTGCTGTAGTTCAGCTATGGACCACAGGAAACTATCATTGGTACCTGAAGCAAAGTCTGCATTTTGGCAACCTGGAGAAAAACCGTTTGGTATCGCTGCTGTGGGACCCAGTGATCCCATATAGACTCCACATCCTGTGCCAGGGTTGGCACTACCTCTCCTACGACTGGCATTGGACCACCAACCACGGGATGGGCGAGAGTGGCCAGCATGGGGCCAATGTGGCTGTCATAGATGGAGGTAAGCTTGGGGACTACTGTGGAGCTCTAGAATCAGAGAGGATAATGCAGCCCAGCTGGGCCTGCTGCTCTGCTTCTGTTACCTTCTCTTTCCACAAAGCTGTCAGTGAGGAGGACCGTGGAATTGGTGGAAACAGCTTGGTTTCTTTCTCTTTTCTTCCCCAGACAAAGTACTCGTCACAGCGTTCCAGCATGCCGTGGTGCCCCCTCCAATGTGTACCTATCAGCTCCAGTTCACACAGGCAGTGAATCAGATTGCATTTCACACCGATCCCAAGCACAGTGGGGACCTGGCTGTCCTGGATGCTGATAACAGGATCACCCTCTATAGACACGGTGAGAGAATATTGCAGTGTGCTGTCAGAAGAAACTTGCTCTCCCCGAGAACACGAGGAGGACTGTGGTACTGGTCACATGAACCTTCAGCAGTCAGGAAGCAGATATAGCTGGGTCAGACGTAGATCCCAACTCTCTCGTATTCCCAGCAGCTTGGGCAGCACAGGAGCATCTTGGTGGTGAGTTAACTTTGTGAGATGGCAGCATCCAGCAGTTGGCTGTGTGCTCATGCTGGTGACGTTCATCTGCCTGGATGCCAGTAGGACCAGAGGCTGTTATTGTTATCTTTAAGTTTTGTACTGTGACATTATGACGAAGTTACCTTCCTCAGTGTAAGTTAATGAGGGTTTTACATGTGATCATGCTGTATTGTAACATTTGTAGTAGCTTCCTGTAACTCTGCTTTATTTTTCTTTTTTTTTCCCTTTTTTCTTTTTTTTTTTTTTCCTTTTGCCAGGACAGAGCACAGGGAAGGACTCCACTGTCAGATTAGGAGCTGTAGGTGGAAATGGATTTAAAGCAGCTGTGGAAACACCATCCCTGGATAAAATATACAGGTAATACAGAACTAGCCCAGAAGGGAAGTGAGAGTACCTGGCTAGATGATTTGGAAGTCGTAGCTCTGACCTCTGCCTTAGGCTTTTGAAGACAGTGTGTCTGCATAACAGGCTGTGCTGGAAAGGCCTTGGCCTTTTCCAGAGCACAGAGTTTCTGGGATCGCTGTCTGAAATCAGGTTATTTTTATTTCTCTTTTTTCTCTTACTATGTGCAGAATTGATGTGGGCAGCATCACCAGTGAGGTGATGAATCCCCTGGGGCTTCGATTTCTCACCTGGCTGGCAGATGACAGCTTTCTGGTGGTTGGTCAGGACCAGCATGCTACTCAGTCTGTCCTTCACCATCTGACTGCACCTCCTCATGTGACTGGAGCTGAAGAGCAGTGCCTGGATTTACGGTACAAATGTGTCTGTTTCTGTTTCTGGGGTCTGAGACACCTCCATACTGTGCTTAGGTGCAATTAAGTCTCTCAGAGGTGCAGCCTGGAAGTTGAGGAGTGGGAGACCTGGCTCTGTTCTTGCAGAATATCCAAAACGGGTCATGAAACTGGCTACTGGACATCATCTCCCTCTAGTCCTAATGCCTGCATCCAGCCTGATGAGAGGTGGTATCCTAGCATGCCTGTGTTGATATAGGGTGTCTTTTTTCCTCTATCTGAATATCAGGCCCCCAAGGCAGCTTAATTCCTCTGTTCTCCCCTTTGACTACTGTTACCAAGGTCTAGAGGAGATTGTCGCCCTTGTCTTTCCTGTTGCCCTCAACACCTGCCAGGCTTTGTGTCTGCAGCTGAACTAAAACCAGAGCACAAAAGGAAGCCACCTGGGCTGCAGAAATCTGCTTGCCTCTAGAGGGATCCTGAGAGTCCCTTTCTGATGCACTCAGACAGTGGATACAGGTTTATTTGCACATGAACTATAGAGCCAAAAGTGAGCTATGCAGAGTGCAGCTAGCACAATTAGGCCAAATGCCTGTTAGCTGAGGTGGCTGGTTCTCTGTAGTGCCAGTATCAGCTTACAGAGGTGTGAAAAGACTTTGCAGAGACCCTTAAATCAGCAAGGTGTGTGTCCATTATAGAGAGGGGCAGCTTTCCACCTAGCTGCATGAAATACAGAGCATGGGTGTTACGTGTCTCCTGTCACTCTGATGTTCCTTGTCTTCTGTGCCCTGTCCCAGGCTGTCTGTGTCAGTAGATGGAGAAGTGATCAGCATCTGTTGCAGCCCAGTGACCCAAACCGTAGCTCTGCAGCTGGCTGATGGGCAGGTCCTGAAGTACCTCTGGGGTGAGCTGATCTCTGTTCAGGGTTCTGAACAGAGTATAGTCACAGATTTCTCAAAAGGTTTAAGGAGATGATTTTGCTTTCAGGGACATGGGTGGCTCTTGCTTTTATTTGATGCTGCATGTTCTTTTTGCTACCAGAAACAGGTTAAAATGAGTGATTTGTTTTCTGAAGGTAGTTGATGTTGATAAGAACGGTAGCTGTGACTGTGTGCTTTGAAAAGAAGACGGCTGGGTTAGTACTTTCAGTAATGCTGACTGCCTGCCAAGTCCTTGACAGTTGTCCCTTGTTCCATAGTGGAACAGTGGTACTGCTGGGCCCACAGAAGCTACCACCTTCCTTATATGCTGGTCTTCCTCTCTATCAGATACTGAGATGTTGTAGCTTCTGCAAGTGCATCTGGCTGCACTTCCCTTGTGGTACAGGTCTTCTGGTGTCATTTCTTGAGCTTTGGCTGGAAAACAATTTGAACATCCTTGTTGTTTAGAGGCTTCTACTCCAGTCCTTGAGCCCTGGCAAACCAGGAGTGGTTCTGCTGTTCGTTTCCCTCACCCTTGTGTGCAGACTTCTCTCACCAGGATCAATGGAGAAGTAAGTAAGATAGTGAGCAGTTTAAATGTCTCCTAGTCCCTGTATTAAATATCTGCTCTCATTCTCTGACCATGTTCCAATGATGCTTCTTAACTGTTTTCTTCATAAAGACCAATGTAGAGCTGAGAGATTATCTTTCCTTGTCTTGTAGAGCATTTGTCATGGCTTGTAGCTAACATGCAGTCTCCCCTTCACACTAATAATATAAATGTGATTAAAGAGTGAGGAATTTCAAATGTAAAGTTACCAGCAGCCACTGCTCTCCCATGTGTGAAAGTAGCATTCTGTTCTATTTTATGTAAAGTTACCTCATTGGCAATTATGACTGCACTGAATTAGAACAGATCTCCTATTCCTACTGTTTCCCGATAGTGATTCTTTTGTTGTTATTGCTCTTTATAATTGTAACAGCTTAGGAAATGGCTAGCTATTGCCATGGTAGTTCCATGATTTCTTTACTTCAGTGGGCACCTAGGTGAATAGTTTACTAGTGCTCTTCCCTTCGGTGCTCTGGAACCAATGCTGCTGAATGAAAATGCTGCTGTGATTTGGGGTGGCTTCTGTGCTGCTACTGCAGAACTGGTGTGACAGTGTAGAAAAGAAAACAGTTTTTAAACACAACACTTAAGGAAGAAGCAGCCCTGGTACAGGGATTGGGTGACTGCCTGTCCAGCTTCTAAGTAATTCACTGAATTCACAGTAATTCACAGTCAGGTGCTGAATACCGTATCATAAGGGTATTTCAGTCTAATGGTAGTCAGCTGGTGATAATGGAAGTAACACTGGCAATTTATAATTGTCATTCTTTTCCTTTGCAGGAGGTGATCTTAGGCCTTACAGATCGATGCCGATTTTTTATTAATGATACTGAGGTACCAAAGTGTGTGCCCTTTATTGCACCTCTTTGTCCTTTGCTAATTGTTCCTGTTCTGCTCTGCACAATGATAAACTTAATTATCTTTCTGCAGGTAGCTTCCAACATCACCTCATTTGCAACATACAATGAGTTTTTGTTGGTGACAACCAACTCCCACACCTGTCAGTGCTTCTCCTTGAAGGACACTACAGTGAAAGGTAAATGATAGCTCTGACTACCTGCTGCTGACAGCTTGTGGCCCTTGACTTTGAACCACAACGTATCCCTACTTTTCACTTCCGAACCCCCTGCCTTTTGGTCACCTAAAGCAACTGCCTAAAAGGCAGAAGAGAGAGACTGCTCTCGAAAATCTCACAGAGAGCAAAGAGCACACGTTTGTACACCATGTGCTCTTCTTAAGAGTGGTCCCCAAGTTGTTGTCCCTTTCTCCATTATTTTCAACAAGTTAGTTCTGCATTACCTCCCTCCCCTTCAGATTCATAGCCAAGGAAAATCTCTGTGCTCTTTGAGGATGCACAGTAGAAAAGGGTGACCAAGACACAGAGTTTCTGGTGGTATCTGGCTCTGGGAAATACAGACACCGTAGGAAAAGGAGAATGACAAGTTACTGGTGCAGTGTTGCTGTCATCTGGTCTCTTGAAGCTTTAAGTTCATGAGGCAAGGAGGAGGATGCGTTTCTGTTTGCGTAGAGCAGTGCTCGAGCCTGGAACATTTAAGCGTCACTGAGTCATTCTTGTCTGGATCAGTGTGTGGGAGCATCCGTACGTGCAGCAGGACTTTCCAGAGCCGCACGGTAGAGCCTGCTGGAGCACGTGCTGTGTGTGCTGATAGCTGTGCTGTCTGCAGCCCTGCAGGGTGGCCTGAGCAGTGCTGCAGTGCCCAGCAGCGAGACCCTGCGCCACGTGGAGCGGGGCTCCCGTATCGTCACCGTCGTGCCCCAGGACACCAAGGTCATTCTGCAGGTGAGTGCTCTGTCCCATCCTGCTGCAGGGAGCCACGTCACGAGTCCCCAGCTGTCTGGAATGATATCAACGTGTCTGTAGTAGCCAAGAGTTTCACACTGGCAGTTAGGGATGGCCAGAACTGGGGAGGGATATACACGTTCCTACTGGCTGAGGTAACTTAGTGCCATGTGTTGACAATGCTGCTTGTGAATCTCAGTCCCCCATCTTGGTGTTTGTGTGTGCTGACAGTCGTTCCTTAGTTTTGGCACCAGGTTAGTCTGGATCAGTGTGCTTGCTGAGAACCAGCAGAGGTTCCTAGCACAGGGAAGGGTTTCCTTCAGAAGGCATCTCTGGAGGTGTGTAGTCCAGTATCCTGCTCACAGCAGGGCTAATGTGAAGGCTAGATCAGATTTTGTCCATGCAGCGATACGTGTCTCAACGTGGACAAAACAGCAGACCATTCTTCTGTCCAAACAGAATGTTCTGTGTAACCTCTAGTTATGCCTCTTCTCCTTTCCTATGTCCTATCTCCAGGCACCTCTGAGAAATCTAGCTCTGGTTCTGATCCTCATTAAGTAGTTGAACCCAATTAAAGGATGCTCCATCAGTGTTCTCCAGACTCTATCTTGCTCAGAGAAAGCTCTTCTCTTAATGAGAGAATTTAAAAAAAAAAAATAGCTGTCATAGGAAAGAGAAATACTCACTTTGGCTGTAAGCTGATGTAAAATTAACAGTATGGATATCCTAGCAGATTATCTTCTGGAATTCGACTTTGCTAACAAAACAGCACAAAAACAGAGCTGAAGTGTTGTTGTTGTTGTTGTTACTGTTTTTCCTTCCTTTTTTTCCTGGTTTGGGTTTCTCTGCCATTCTCAGGTCTCCCCCACCCTCCATTTTCTACCAGTACACAATGCCTTTTCAGAAAGGCCAGAAACTATCTATTCCAGTGAGCCAGTGGGCAGCAGCCTAGCAGGAGCAGAGTGAAGGTTTCAAATAGGTGCCTCCCACCCGTTAAAATATGTCCATGCAGTTTGGCCCTTACTGTAGTATCTTGGGTCCCAGGAAGAAAATTCTTCAGAGCCTCAATTTTACAGTTAGAGGACAAGTTACATGCCTCTTGAATTCCTCTGCTTGAAGAATTCTCTGCTTTTAAGTGTCTTTCCCTTTCAGTTCTCCTAGGCTATCCCAGACTGTGAGGTCTTTATGCTTTGTGGCCTCCTGAGGACGAAATATTTCTAAGCTGAGAAAATATTAATATATTTCTCCCAGATTCATTAAAATGAGGAAAGAGACCCCGGTACCCACAAGACAGGTCTGGAAGAATTGATCTGTTCTTGCTTTGTCTTGGACTTAAGTAGAGTAATTGCAAGAAATTATTGCTTGAATCTTGTGTTGTAGATGCCAAGAGGGAATCTGGAGACCATTCACCACCGAGCTCTAGTTCTTGCTCAAATTCAGAAGTGGCTGAACAGGCAAGTGGCACTTGTTTATTCTAGTCTTCCCTTCCCCACTCAGAGCTGTTTGAGAGACAGTCGGCCTGTTTCTGTGGTGCTGAGCCATGGTGCTGAGAAGGGAGGAAGGCTGGATTCAAGGAATAGACTTTTCGGTGGAGATGAAAATGGTTCCTGAGGCTACGAGCCAAAATTCCAGCTTTCAGCAGTCCCATCTGACTGACACTGCCACTGAAGGGCTTACATGTGTGCCAGGACTGGGGGGGCAGAAGGAATACCTTAGTCTGCTCTCTTCTCTGGACATTTAGGGCATTTTACAAAATAACATACTTTTTTCATAATGTAGTTGTTTAATCCTTTTTACAATTAACTTTTCAGAAGTGGAAGTTGCCTCACCAGGTTGAAATGTAGTGACTTACTCTTTTCTGTGTTTCTTTTGGTTTTGTTTTTCTTTTATTTTTTCTTTGAAGTGAAAGGCCTGTCTCTCACTGTCCCATTGCGGGGTTTGAGAACCGACAGGACTATCCTTGCACATCTTATAAGGCAATTTAAATGGCTTCTTGCCCAACCTGTTATTCACATTCCGTCATGTTTCTCCTTTCCTCTAAAGGGTTGTCTTTATTTTTGGATGTTGTAGCTATCCAGTATGTAAACTATTTAATTTATTCTCTTAGGCTTATGTTCCGGGAAGCATTTCAGTGTATGAGGAAGCTGAGAATCAACCTCAATCTTCTGTATGATCATAATCCCAAGGCAAGTATGCCCAGCTCTTTTGTACACTTTTCCATATCCCTCAAGCCTGGAATCCGTAGACTTTTAGCAATAGACTCTAAAGAGCAGGTGGTGCTGACAGTTCTGCTTTCAGGAGGGATGACAGCTCTGAACTGATGTTCTTATACAAGCAGATTGGGTTTAGCATTTCTTTCATCTTGCCTTTTGAAAGAAGGTCCTTAAAATTGCTCTCCTTATTTCACTAGTTCAGAATAAGAGTAGTAATATTTTGTTTGTTTCAGGTATTTCTGGAAAATGTGGAAACCTTTATCAAGCAAATAGATTCTGTGAATTACATCAACTTGTTTTTCACTGAACTGAAGTGAGTATAATTCTGCAGATGGGGACATGCATATAGTCAGTGGTTTTGAATTATTTTGCCTACATAATGACAGCTCTGTGGTGTGGGTGCAAGGACTCAGCCAGAAATCTGGCATGATGAGTCTCAAACACCTCAATAAATTCAGAAATTTCAGGCACAATCACTGTCTTGTTGGCGAACTCCAGCTTGCAGACATTCAGTATGTTTCGCTAGCAGAAGATCAGCATCTGATTGATATGAGATTTTTTTTGTTTTATTTTGCTTTGTTTTCTTTCCAATTGCTGCACAAGGGTAAATGTGAACAGAGAAGCATCCTCATAAGGAAGGGAGAGGAAGACAGCATTTCCTGTTTGAAATCTGAGGGAAAGATAGTTTCTTGAGTTTCCTATAGGGGCACCCTTTACCTACTTTTTCTCTCAGAGACTTAGGAACAAGTGATGTTAAGCCATTGTTAGCCTCAGGATTTCTCAGGCTTGCTGTATTAAGTACTTTTTTTGGCAGCGGGAGCTGTCACTCGGTTTCTGTGTTTTATTCTCGGTTTTTACCTTATTTTTTATTCTGAAAGCCCAAGAAGTAGCTTGGTTTTCGATAGTGTTCTGTTTCTAGCATATCCACAATGCAAAAATATCCATTTCAGTGGAAAGCAGTTGTATCTTGAGAATCTTGCCTTCTGATTTTTTTGTATTCACAACTGAGTACACTCTGTTGTGGACTGAGATTTGGTTGGAAGGAATGAAAAACAGTGGAGACATGTTGGTTCTGCCAGGTAGCATGGCAGGTTGCCTATCTGCACTGAGTGAGTATAGGAACTATTATTGTTGTGTAGTCATACTCTGTGGTATGTGTCCTTTACTTTGTGGTGGTTTATATGATGCAATGTGGTTGTACTCACAGTATTTCTTTTTATTTAGAGAAGAAGATTTCACAAAGAACATGTACCCATCTCTGAATGGTGGCAGTCATGCTCAGCCACAGCAGCATTCAGGTCCAAAAAAAGTAAACCTCGTGTGTGATGTGATGAGAGCTGCCATGGAACGCATTGACCCTCATAAGTGAGCAGTTCCTTATTGTGGGTGAAGGAACAGGGACTTCAAGGAAGTCATTTCTAGAAAAGGGAAACTCTTGTTGCTGTCAGCTATTTTACTTCAAATCCTTTGAGGGGGGTTGTGTTCCACTAAATTTTTAGCCAGATGTTTTGTGTGCTGCTGCTACTCCTTTCCTGGAAAGCACGATTAGTGATTCCACAGGCAGCAAAACAATTTTTCCCCTAAGAACTACATAGGTGGGGTTATTATAAGATTTTTAAGAAATACTGCATGCAGTTTGAAATTGCAGTTGAAGTCTTTGTGTGATGGAGGGTAGAAAGACATGAGCAGGATCATCTTGGGGAGATGCTGGCTTTTTGGAGATGACCTTTCTGAAAAATCTCACATGCTTTCTCTGAAACTGGATTACCTCTGTAATCCTGATGTAAACCTTTTTGCTGCCTCTTTTTGAATACCTTGCTGAATACCTGAGCAGCTACCCCTTTATTGCCATCTTCCTTGGATAAATCAAGATTTTCAAGGGCAGAGTGAAATACATTGTTAAACGTTGAAATACATTGTTAAACCATTTTCAGCTTCAAATTTGAAACAGTGGGTAGTGAAGCAACAGGGAGTGGGGTGCTGCTGAACCCAGGTAATGTTAGATACCTTTCCCTGAAAACTTTCAGAAAAAAAAGAGAAAAAGGACATCCTCTTAACTAGAAAAGCTATAAGATATATGAAATATATGAAAGGGGAAATAAATTCCTGGAAGGTTTTCTCTTCAGAGAGAAGAAAAAAAAAAAAAACTATTTTCAGGCAAAACCTGATTTGGAAAACTCTCTTCCAGCAGGTGTTCTTTCCTTCATGCTAGCTGGCATGGTAAAGCAACTCACTGTACTCCAAACACACCGCAAGTCTTGCAATATGTTAGGGGAAACATGCTAAGTACAGTTTTCTTTGTCATGTATTCTGTTCTTTTCTCTTTCCTGTGGTCTGTGGTCTTCCTTGAAGGGGAAAAAATAGAGTAACTTGAGTATTTTTGATGCTAAAATAGGAATAAACAGAGTCTTTCTGACATGTCATTTTCTTTTACAACTTCCATTTTCTTCAGATACTGCCTGTCAATACTGACATCGTACATAAAGAAAAGTCCTCCAGAACTGGAAACTGCTCTCCAGAAAGTTCATGACCTTCGAGGTGTAGTATCAGGAACCTAGAAGTGTTGAAAATGAGTGATCCTTTGTGATAGATTTTGTATGGGGTTGGGTGATTCTGAAAATTACTTTAAAGTGCTTTTTTGTGGAGCCTGTCTTCAAACAAAAAACATGCTTGAAACTAGCCGTGTGATAATAGAACAGCAGCAGATCAGTTCATATGCAAGCGATGTACTTGCCTTCAGCTGATCCTTTGCTTTAGGAATGTCAGCAAATAGCCCTGGATTTGAGCTGTTCTCTCCATCAGGGCTCTTTTTTTTTTTTTTTTTCCCAGACAGAAATAGGAGCTTTCTGTTTTAGTTCCCTATATCTGCAACTGGCAGGCTCCGTTTTTGTCCTATCCTGATGCTTCTGACTTACCCTGGCTGCACACTTGACAAGTTACTGTGCTTGGGCACGGCCTCAAAGTTGCCAGGTTGCCAGGTGGAAAGTTCCTACAAGCAACCCAGGCAAAATAACCCTCCCATAAGACAGAATGAGTGGTTAGATGAAATAAGTTTGGTTCTTATCTGGTATTAAGAAGGTGTTAGTGCCATCCCTCCCTCAGAGAGGTGTTTCACTACTGGTGCTGTAATTAATCATAGGTTTTTTTTTTTTTCCTTTCTTGCTTTCTTTCATTACAGAGAATATTTCCCCAGATGCCACAGCCGTGAGTGCAGAGGAAGCCCTGAAATACCTGCTTTTCCTTGTGGATGTCAACGAATTGTATGATTACTCCCTGGGGACATACGATTTTGATTTAGTCATCATGGTGGCAGAAAAATCGCAAAAGGTCATGGTTAAATCACCTTGCTGGTTACCCAAAGGTTCTTTGTAGTCTGTGGGTGAAGTAGGGCTGTTCTAGAGCAGCACTAGCCAAGGAGGAGACTGTGATCCAGAGCGTTATGGCCCTTTGCCTTAGCATCCCTGGATCTGTGCTTTGTGGAGGGTATCGTTTGGTTGGATAGTGGCTGTGACAATAGCGAGTGCTTTCAGCAGGTTTAACTTGCAGTTTCTCTGTGGGAATGTCAGTCAATTTATCCATGTCTTCACAGAGATTCCTCATGTTGGAGAAGAGCTTGCTGGCCATAAAATAGAATATCCTATTTGTGTTAGTAAGGATGAGTTTTCGTGACCTTTCATTCAGATGAAATTGATCAGCTTTACAGCTGCAAGTATATAGAAAATAGCAGGTAATAGAAAACAATATTTGATAGATGAATTCTTTTGATACTTCAATTTAAAATATCATTGAACATTAGATACAACTGAAGTCCCCATGGAAGCCTGTTGATTTAAATTAGGCATTCCTGGCAAGAATATGTAGAATTGATCTTTTAGGGTGACTTACATTTTAACAAAAAAAAAATCTTTGTAGTGGACAGTTGCATATTAATTTCAGAAATGGGATTGTAAGTAAAACAAGGATGTGATCAGATAAGCTCAACTGCTGTTTTTAACTATTCTTGGCAGGATCCAAAAGAGTACTTACCCTTCTTAAATACCCTCCAAAAAATGGAAACCAATTATCAGCGATACACAATAGACAGACACTTGAAGAGATATGCCAAAGCTCTTGGTCACCTTAGCAAATGTGGTAAGTTGTCCTGCATGTGCAGTATCTCTAAGGAGAAATTCTGCAGTAGAGCATTTCTTTGTATAGGACCTTTGGAATAAAATAGCTGAAAAAAGGAGCTCCTCTTGGTGCATAGTTAACTGTATTCCGCTCCATCTTCTTATGATATAGTTAGAAGCAGGGAAAGAGTGATCTGAGTGATCTTGAACAAGTCTTGATTTGTTCTAGTTGGGGATGTGTTGTTAGTAGCTGATATTGTTGGCAAAAGTAAGGCAAATCTTGAGGAAATGGATCACAACAAATGTGTTTGTTACACCCAAGTTAAACTGAGCTCAAGATGCTTCTTCATGTAATGAACCCACACTTTCTAGCAAGCATGAGAACCATATGTATTCTTATCTGTTGCTACAGAAAAATAAATTGTTTCCACAGGTCCTGAGCACTTCTCTGAATTTCTGAACTTGGTGAAGGATCAGAATCAGTATCATGAAGCTTTGAAACTGTACCCACCTGGCACCCAGGAGTACAAAGTGCGTGAGCTAAGTGAACCTGCAGTGTGATGAGCAAGTTTTTAATTCCCTTGTGTCTATGCACGTCTCCAGCACCTGGAGTGAGGGCAGGAGTGAGACAGAAGCTGCTTGAATTCCAGCTCTGCAAGACGTTACTCTCCTGTGTGGGCTGAGATACCATGTGCATCTGCAGCTTCTCCATAAAGCCTGTGAGCTTTGAACAGCCCTGCAGCAGCTCAGCCTGTGCCTGTGTGGTTGCAGGGCCTGCTTCTTCCTTCATGCCACAGTTCAATTCCTGGGATAAGCTGTTCAGGAAGATGATATAACGAAAATTGCTCATCTGAGTAGGGGGAAGGGTTTGGTTCCATGCATTCAGATGGTGCCAGGGAGGAGCAGACCTTTAAAGCCAAGGGCTGCGGAAGGCAGATTTCCAGCCTCCACATAAACCTTTAAACGCAGGCTGCTCCAGAACTGTAACAACTAACTTGCTTTGCTGAAGATGAAAACATTACTTTGATAAAGAAGTGTAAAGTACAAGAGATAAGAGTAGCAGTTTGCCCAGCCCTTGGCTTGGAGAGTTAGGTACCTCCTCCTGTCTCTTGCTTCAGCTCTGTGTGACATGTTTCCATGGCCATCAACACTAGGGTTGATAAAAACCTAGAAAACCATAGGGATATTCTTCCCAGATTTCTTTTCTGTAGAAAAAGATAACCTGGGTTGAGAGCCAGTTTTATATATATATATATATTTTTTTTTCTTATGGACAACTGCTGCTAACTTTCCAGCTGATCTTTTTTTTTGTTCTGTCTTTTATTTCTGTCCCAAAGGACATCAGCGATGCCTATGGGGATTACCTGAATCAGAAGCAGCTGCATGAAGAGGCTGCACTGATATTTGCTCGTGCTGGCATCTTTGCCAAAGCGCTGGACTCCTTCCTGAGCAGTGGCAGCTGGCAGCAAGCCCTGTGCATGGCCTCACGGCTTGGTTACACAGCAGACAAGCTGTCCAGCCTGGCACAGAGCATGGCAGGTAGGGCTGGAGAAGAGGAAAGATGCAAAAGTCGGTAAAAAAGTCGGTGCTGCTTTGAGTTCAGTGTGATTTTTTTTTTCTCCCTTTTTTTTTATTTTTTAAGGAGAAAAAAAGGTCCCTGTTTCCCAAAGGTCTGTATAATTGTACATCACCTGCTCAGGAGCTGAGGTGCTGGGTACCCATGACTTGCCAGTGTAGTTGTAGCCTTTGCTGCCCCACACAACCTTGTTCTTAAACTTGTTCTTTGCAACCAGTTGCAGAATTGCTACTCCAAAATGCTTCCTGCATCAGAAAGAGGCCTGGCCTGATTAAACTCAGGGGATTGAAAGACTCTGTAAAGCATCTGATGTGACTAAACTCTAGACTTCGTTGATGTAATTTATCAACAAAGATTGATACACTAGACACTGTCCTTAAAGGCTGTTGGATAATTCAGTGCTGTGTTTTCATATTCTCTTCTGAAAGCTTGCTAGAAACCAGGGCCAGCTGGTACCTGCAGGGCCATGTTCAGTCCTACTGCAGGGTAAAAGATGCGTCATCTCAAAGAGTTTGTGCTCGCTAGGCACTGTGATCCACCTGCATAATACTTTTATCACAGACTTAGCTCGTATTTCAAGGGAAATGGTCTCATTTGGAGGCAGATTTTACAAAGCCCACTTTAAGCTGCGGGAATATGACTCCTAGGAATATCATCTTCCATATTTGGATATTCCAATATCTTTTTTTTTTTTTCTGTCATTTAATGTAATCTCAATCCTTCATATGCAATCAAGGTATGTAGTTCACTTTTTTTGTTAACAGTCTTACCTTTGACAACTTTCCCAATGCACATCTTAAATTATAAATGCAATTCAGTAAGATGAATCGATACAGACTCTTTTGGATAAGAGTGCTTTGCTTTGGAAGTGTTTTTTGTTCGTTCGTTTGTTTTCCTACCCTATGTATTAGTGTCCCACTTTTACTTACCATGACAGACAAGCAAGTGCCAAAGTTGATCTAGACTTTTAGGGCACTAGAGGCCCTGAATCCCACAGGCCTGATGCTTGTGATGTCTACAACACAGCGAGCAGGGAACAAGCTGCTCCAAGCAGACAGCAGGACTGTGACACCCTGAAGAGAAGTTTCTTCTTTATTTCCTTCCCGTTCACTTAAGAAACAAGCAAGCTTTCAGAAGGGCTTTGGGGAGCCCTTCAAAGGGAAGACTGCATAAGTGTGTGAACAAGTAGAATGTGCTTCAGTCAGGAGGATTTTCCAGTACCCCAGGACTTTCTTTTTTGGCATAAAACTCAGCAACTTTGCAAAAATTGAACTCTGACCCTGTTTGTTTATTTTTTGTAGTAAAACTGGTTGAACAGAGGAAGCACGCAGAGGCGGCCATACTTCTGGAGCAATACACTCAGGTAACGTAGCCACTCCCCTGCCTGTGTCCCAGGAATATGTGCTGTCCAAAAGCCAACCATCCGTGTGCTCTGTTGTCCTGGACCGTGTGTGACCGAGTAGGGACTTGACTGGTGTGAGTGCTGACCAGGAGGAGTCTGTGCAGTCAGTTCTGGGGAAGGCCGAGCTGGTCAGGCCATGCAGTGAGCAAGGAGTTGCAGGATGCTGTGTCCCTGCGTTGTCAAGTCCATGTAGCTGTCTTGGCTTTGGTAGGAAAAGCTTTTGTACCGGAGAGTGAAGCACACGTCCTGGAATAAGGAAGACTTAGTAGTCACAGCCCCTTAGCCGTACAGCAACCAAGCGACCTTGCTTTGCTCTTTTTTAGGGACTGGTGTGGGTTGCATGAATAGATGTTGGAAAACAGGCAGCTGTCATTGTATGCATGGATGAGGGGAGCCACAGGAAGGCTTGCTCAGAGCCGTTTTGGAGCAGAGCAGTGATTGCCGTAGCCATGAGCTCCATCAGACAGAGCTTTACTCAGGCAGTTGGTAATGCCTTGCCTCATGCCCTGCCCTGTGTTTGTGTCTGCTTGCCCTTGGGCTCGCGATGTGTGCCACGCAGGTGAGGCTGCCAGTGCAGCTCTGCAGAAGCTGTAGGACAAGAGGAAAGGGAGAGACCTGCTGTGGCTCCTGGTGGTCTTTGAAGAGACCTTGAAATTGGCCACTTACAAGTTGAAGACAAGAGTAATGCCCAGAAAGATGCACTTGCTGTGATTTTTGTTGCAGATTACACCCAAATTGCAGACTCTGAGAAGCTGGCTTCATGCTTCTTTTCCATATAGTGAGCTTATCTTCTTATTGCCCCTTTGAACATGCTGTGGGTGGCCAAGGCTGCATTTTTGCACAGTAGTTTTGAACAGAAGGGGAGAGGGAAGAGGAAAGAGGAAAAGTCTTGCTTTGTGTTGGTTTGTGTTGTTTTTAATGTCAGGACTTCAGAAGTGCCTGGCACAGTAGGGTTTGCCCATGCTGACTGGGGTACTGCTGTGTGGGAGAGTGCATCAGGACAGATGCTGCTTGAATGTCTGTCACCAGCATCAACAGGAGATAGTAAACAGCACATGGTTGCCCTTTCCTTCCAGAACTATGAAGAGGCTGTTCTCCTGCTCTTAGAAGGGGCGCTCTGGGAAGAGGCTTTGAGACTGGTAAGACATTTCAGAGCAGGAAAACTAACGTGAAAAGATTATTTAGAGTGCGGGAGTAGGGGAATGGGGTCTGGGTTGCGTCCTTAAGTAACCCCCTGCTTGCTTTTTCTTATCTTTGTTACCCAGATTCACAAGTATGGTAGGCTGGATATTCTGGAAACCAACTTCAAACCTGCCCTCCAAGAAGGTGAGTCTGTGCAAGAACCGAAGATTTGCTTGTGCTGTGGAGGAGGAAGGAGGTCCCTCGTGGGGCTGTGGGAACCTGCATCGCTCCGCTCTTGGAAGCTGTGTGGGTGGCTGCTTTCATTCCACCCTACTCACGCTGGCTAGTTAGCCACATTTGGCCATATTGAAGGAGGCTGGAGACTCTGAGGTGTCACGGATACTTCATAGCTTAGTTGTGCTCCTTCTAAGCTTTTCTAAGGCGCAAGATCACCAGCTGCAGTGGGATTTGTGTGTACGAGTCCATGAACAAGCAGGACTATCCTTGTTCCAGAGCAAATGTGTGGAGGCAGAGCTCTGGGTGGAGAAAACTCTCTGTCCTAGAAGCTTTTGTGAGAATGTCTTTTAAAGTATAATTTGATACTATGTTCCGCTTTCATTCTAGAAAGGCTGGTTTGATGCTCTTGGAGATTTTAGCTTCTTTGAGCAACTCGTGCTGTGGGCAGTAAGCTCTATGAAATGAGGTGGGGAGAGTGCTCATCCTGCTGAAATGCAAAGGGGTTGGCCACAGAGCACTCTGTTCTTCCTGTATCACAAATAGACTTTTGTTCTTCAGGTGCTTTTTGTCACCTTAGCTCAGGCTGCACCTGCGTGTGTCTTGTTTGATGGACTCCTTTATTGTAAACTTGGAATTTCCTTATATTTAAGAGTCCTTTTATGCATTTTGCACTTGATTTATGAATTTACTGAGGGAGAGTTCTGTTCAGAATGCTTGAAGTTGTGTATAAATGGTCTTCTAGCACACATGTTAAGATGTTCATACTCTGGACCTGATTGTCTCCTTGAACAGCTCAGAAAAGTCAGATGATGTTCCTGGATTCTCAGAGAACAACCTTCCTGCGCCATAAGAGCCGGCTGCAGGTGGTCCAAGAGCTGAAAGAGAAGGCCTGTGAGGGCCTGCAGGGTTCGTACCGAAATGCATATGACTCTCTCCAGCATAAGTAACTGCCATCATTTTTCCTTTGGGGTTTCTATTTGCCTTGTGAGTCTTGTTCCCTTTTAGCCTCAGTAGAATCCTTGGAACCTGCTGTGGGATTTTTAAATGGGCATTTGCCCTGTATAGCTTGGGGAGAGGGCGCAGGGACATGCAAAAAAACAGCCTTACAAAGCACTGTGTTCTCCCTCCATCCACACCTTGCACTGAGATGCTGTCTTCCCTCTGGATTTGCTCTTTAATAATCTCTGTTGTCAGCAGGGCAGAGCAGCAGCATTCTCCTCGCAGTTGCTGTTTTCTCCTGTGTGCTGGTTGAGCTTGGCTCAGAGCCATGAGGCTCACAAGTGGCATTAGCTAGAAAGACTCTGCCTAAGCTGCATCTCTAACAAGCTGCATAGATTACCCAGATTGAAAAAAAAAAAAAAACCTCTGAATAACTGTGGCCTTTTTCCATACTGTGAATATTGTTTGTGTGTCTTGCAGATTACGAAATGCCAAATTGCCCAGAATTGGATCTTATCTCTGAAACCAGCAGTGTTGTGACAGCCAGTGACATGAACAGCAAATATTCACACAGCAATTCAAGAATATCAGCGTAGGTATCTGCCTCCAAATTAGGCAGTGGCTGCCCTAGCATCAGCACTCGTTTGGGAGGGCAGCTTGCTCATGCTTGGCATGCTCCTCCCAGCAGCTGTGCATGCTTTGAATACAGTTTTAATGACAGTCATTTGGTGGTTAATTTGGCTCTTATTGGGAGGGAGAGAGCACAAACGCCGGAGGCAGAGGTGCAGCAGGAGCCGAGTGCCCATGTGAGCAGCCGCGGGCGCAGACTCTGGGCAGGAGCTTTGTCGGTGCCAGGCACGCTGTCAGAGTAGCTGCAGGAGGCTCCTCACTGAATGCAGGAGGAGTTCCTCAGGCAGTCACGGCTTCTGTGCCAGGCTTTTTGTTCTTTGACATGTTTTCTGTTTGATAGATGGACGTGGCAGCCCAGCTTCGTTCTGTTGCCTTTCCACCCGGGTTGTCTGTGTTGCTTTTGAGCGCTCTCTGGAATATGAGCGGTGTGGCATGGGGTGTGGGGTTGTGCCATAGGCTGGGGTGGTTTGCAGGGACACTCCTGGATTCAGACATGGTGCCAAGATGCAGCTGTGCATGAAGTATGGGCTTTGTAGAGCACCAGGGGTGTATTGGTTAAGCAGCACAAGAAACATTCCCACTGGATATGTCGGTTTACATGGTGCTCCCCCTGACTGCGGACAGTAAGGACTTGAGGAGTTATGTGAAAATGAATGCTGAATGAATGCAGGAATTAGGAGCAGGGAAGACAGCTAACTCCTCCCGATGAGGTGTCTTCTGCCCAGCCTTGTTCGCTTCCCTTTGAGTCTGCCCTGTTACAGCTCGTCTTTGGGTCTGCATGGAATAAATGTCCTCCCTTTCCAGACGATCATCAAAGAACCGGCGCAAGGCTGAGCGCAAGAGGTACAGCTTGAAGGAGGGGAGCCCTTTTGAAGATGTGGCCCTTCTGGAAGCCCTGGGAGAAAGTGTCCGTGCTGTCGAGACTGTAAAGGGTAAGGCATCTGGGTCATCTTAATCCACCATAGAGCTTACAAAACAGCCTGAGCAGTGGGTTCCCATCAGGAGACGGGTAGGCTGGGAAGATGAACTGCCTGGCCCATCTACACGGCTGCCTGTGGCAGGCCCTGGTTTGGTTCATCTGTCTGTGCTGCAGGGAAGCACCCGGCAGCGTGAGCTCTCCACTGCTGTCTGGGAGCACAGAGAGATGAGGCTTTGTCTGTGTTTGCTTCACATTTTCACTTGGGCACTGGCTAGGGGTAGAGAGCTGATGTTCTGAGTCACTGCTCCCCTGTTGCTGCCCTGACACCAGAGCAAAGCAGCTATTTATTTAGTGCACTTGCCTTAATTCCCACTGCTGGGCTTTTGTTCCCTCCTGCAGGAGAAATACACGTCCTTCTGAAGCAGCTGGTGCTGTTTGGGTATGATGAGCAAGCAGGGGAACTGCAGCGAGTCCTGGAAGAGGTTCTGCACCTGATGGAGACCTCACTGCCCGAAATCTGGAGCGCCGAGCTGCAGCAGAGCGCGCTCAACCCGGTCCGTGCTGGTGCCTGCCGCGCAGTCCCACGTGTTCATCCACTTTTGTCATTCCTCAGGAAACAGCCCCGAAACTTTCTCTGGCATTCCAGAGCCGACCTTTTCCGCAGAGATCAAATAGATGTGCTGTGCCATACGTTATAAGATGCACCTTCTGAGTTGCTATGCACTGGATACATAACAAGCCTGTTATGTTCCCTAGGGGTGGTTGGTTACACTGAACAAGGTCGGGTTTCATAAAGTTTGTGTCATCTTGTCCTGTGATTTCTCCTTGTACGCCCAATCTTCAGCAATTGGTAAAACACAGGAATGCCGTGTCCTTTCCTAGGAGTAGTGGTTGAAGTGTCAGTGCAGGTTTTATATACAGAAATAATGGTTTGTGCCTGCTGGAGCATGTGTGTTGCTTCTTCTTGCAGGTCCTGGGACCCAGTTCAACTGCAAACAGCATTATGGCTGCCTACCAGCAGAAGAGGATGGTGGCTCCTGTTGTACAAGGTTAGTTTAGGCTCTTGGTCAGACATGGGTGTTGGATATGCAAGTGTATCCAGTGCTGTCATGCCCTCGGGTTCACTAGTGTTGCTGGTCACCAGCAGCTGTAGCGTATCTTCAGCTAAAGGAGTTTCTTACGTTTTTTATGGTGTCTTCTCCCTCCTCCTGGCAAGCAAGTATTGGGAAGCTTTTGTTTTATTTACCTTGAATTCCTATGTAAAAGCTGTTGTCTGAAATGGATTCCTGGCTTCCTGTGTAGGCTGTCTCTCATAAGGGATTGGGAAGCTTTAATAGCTTAGTTCCACTAATTGATCAGCAATTTCTAATAGAAACTGTTCCTAACACTAAGTGATAGAACTTAAAATGTTTTGTTCTAGAGGGCTTATGGGAAATTTTCTTTGGTTCAGAAAACTCAAAGTCGTGAGTTTGGCGTGGCTGGAGGGCCCATAGAGTGATTGCTGTGAGCATTAGTGCTGGGCATTCTTCACTGCAGGCAGATGGTTGGTGGCTGAAGAGAACTGCTTCGTGTCTGAGACAGAATTCTCAGTTTCCTTGGATATGCATTATATGGTGAACTAGCTAGTGGGTGGTTCTTGAAGCTCTATCAACTGCTACCTTCTGCACTCACCCATTTCCCATTTGCCTTTCAGATCCAGAATTACTCATTCCACCAAAACTCAATAAAAATATCCAGTGGAAACTGCACCTGCTACAGTAATTAAAAGCCACGGATTCCCAACGGACTCTGAACTGTAGCTTTTCATTTAATTTCATTACATTTTTACAGAAACCCTTGTTGTCCTGGCCTTCATGATGCCCCCATGACTGGTCTCAGGGTTGTGCACATCTGTGGTCCCTCCAGTTGATGTAACCTAGCCCCACCTTCCATCCTGCTAGCAAGGACAGACACCCCTGCCAGTGCACGGATGGGTGTAGGGTTGGTGGATAACAGCATGCACAGTTCTGAACGCTGCTGTAGTAGCTAAACAAATGAACAACACTGTGTCTGCTGCCCTGAGTTATTGCCTGAACTGCAGGTTGTCAGTAGTGGGTCTTTACCAAGGGCACTGTGCTACATCAGCATGAATGATCTTGCTGCACTAACAGCAGCTGCTGCACTGAGAATGGTGTCTGTTGGCACTAGGATGGTCGGGGGTTACATAGTAAGTATAAAAGGGAGGAGAGAGGGGGGTGTCAGTTTCACACACTGCTGGGCAACGCTACCCAAATAGCTGTGACCTTAAGCAAGTGGGGGTAACTTTACTGAGTGCCAGTGGCAGCTTAGCAGCTGTAATCAGGTTGTACTGTAGTTACGAGGGAAGTGTTTCACCCGGAAGGTGGTCTGCCCTCACACCTGAGGCACACCTGAGTTAGTTTCTACCCCAGAATGCTTCTGTAAAGGAAGGGGACAAGCTCTGGAGCTGGAACTCTCAGTGGCTTCAGCCCCTCTTCGTGCCACATTATTATGTCCTGGCAGCTGTTGTGCTCAACACAAAACTCTTCAGCTGGCACTGTGGAAAGTGCCAGCACAAGGAGCTGCTTCCTGTCGCTTTCAGGTAGCTGTGCCTGTAGTTGCAGGTACTTCATTTCCATTAATGTGAGTATCTTGGTGGTTCTGTTTCTCCATCCTGTGATGGTTAAAGGAGAGGAGCCTTTAGTCTTAGGTATGTTTTGCTTTTCTCCCGTCAAGGATAAATCCCTTGCCTCCCCCACGGGAGATCAGTTTCTAAATCATTTATCTTGTAAACCATCTCTGGAATAGGTTGTCCCCTGCCATCTATCCCTGTTGTGAGGGAGCTTTGACAGAGGAGCACTAGAACTAGAACCAGTGTCTAGTAACTGTCAGAGTCCAAGGCTCTCTGAGCAGCTCCTTTTACTTGCTCCACGCAGGAGGGGTGTAATGTGCAACACCAGATTTACTTATTTGAAGACACTCTGTGTTACATATGCTTTTCATTGAACAGAGTGATCCAGCAGTTAGCAAGAGTCAGCAAAATAGGCCATTTGCAATAGTATGGGGAATCAATGTATGATTTTTGTTATATGTTCACTGTGCTGGGCACTCTCTGTTGCTGGGAAGAAAAATATGTGGGCTGAAGCTAGCTCAAGACTGCTGCTGTCTTCAGAATCTTTTTTTTTAAAGTCAAAGAAATACAGAGTCACTTACCACCCCTGCATACACGTCTCTAACTCAGGAAGAGAGGCATCCACACTCCTTTGAATAGGACAAAGAAAAAAATTAGACAACTGATGGATGTACTCAACTGTGATGCTGTCAGTTGATCCACTCAGGTGATACCACTATCCTTAGACAGTAGATCCTTAGTGGATAGAAAAGGGCAGCTCTGTTCCCCTCTGTGTGGAGGTGAGTTCAGCTCTGTTTGCAGCAGCTGGGGTCAGTCACTCCCTACATTATGCCCTGGTTTTCATGGATGCCTCCTATGAAGTTTCTTCTGTTACAGGGCCTTCTCCTTGGCTTATGATGACCCTACAGGGGAAGTCCTGCCTCCTGCTTCCCATTTTTCCAGTTGCTGGACCTTAGTTTCTGCTTCAGCAGCAACAGGTTAACTTTGGTGTCGTTTCTGTGAGGATGCTCTTTGGCTTCCTCAGAGATGCATTTCACCTCGAAATCTACGCCGCATTAGCTGCTGTCTTGAGAGGAACATGGAATTTGCTTTTTAAGTTTTGTGGAAGCTATTGCAAAGTGATGTAGTTATTGGTAATTGAGCTAAGCTACCAAAACAGAAACATGCATTTAGCTTAAGAAATGCCCCAATGCCTGAGCAAATATTGCAGTATGAAAGCCTGATTCTAATGAGAAGTGGAATGAAATGTACTCCTGTGCAATGTACTGTCCAGCTTCATTAAACACAATAAAAATAATTACGCGCAATGTTGTGGTTACAATATAGCTGCAGCAGAAGTCTCCTACTGTACTACTAACAGCTAAGCTCTTGGCTTGGTTCAGGTACTGTGTTCATCGTGGGTCTTTCTAAGGCTGTGCTTACCCAGTGCTATCCTCAGAAGCACTTACTAAAAATGCAGGAAGGGCCATATTCCTCATATTCCCTCCTGGAGACCCAGAGCTGCTGGAAGGACTGGAGCGAGGCCAGAATAGAGTGGCCGATCCAGACAGAAGGCTTCCTGTGGGGGGACGCGGCTACGGCAGCGCGCTCCCCTGGGCACATACAGGTCAGCGAAGCCAATGGTCATGGTGCTGTCCCCGCACAGCAGGACGTTCCCCAGCAGCCTTCTCCGGCGGGCATCGTCGCTCCTGCTGGGGCAGGTCACGGCCAGCTGGGAGAGCCCCGGCTGCTGGGAGCAGAGCAGCACGGGCTGCAAGAGCGCACAGGAACCTCTCCTTGCCCATGCGGACCAGTTGTCCCCCCGGCAGGTCGCTGTTGTTGCAGTAGTTTCTTCCTAAGGGGCAAACTCAAGTCCTGCTCAAGGTCCAGGGAGGTGTAACAGCATTTTTTTTTTAAGATCTTTTATGATTCCTAGCTGATCTTCTGTGAACTTGTTTCCTGACTCATTCAGCAGCTTCATGCGTAACGTGTGATGTCCAGGCCGGCATAATCTACCCTCCCAGTGATGGTAGGCAAGACATAACCCTCATAGACAGGAGCCACGTACGACGCGCCGTGGCCGCTCTCCAATACGAGCGCCGAGGTCCGTCCGTAGGCGTACGTGGATAAGCGGGCCTGGTTGGCTCTGTGGATGGCAGACATGCAGAGCCCTTCAAACAGCATCTCAGCGTATTTCTCCCTGTTCGTGCAGGGTCCCAGGGGAGGGTCTGACACCAAGACCACATGATTCTGGGGCTGAATCTTCATCTCTCTGTGGAAAACATAGTCCCACATGTCTTGGACACAGTTCCAGCCCACCACTATCCCCTGTCGTAATGGGCTGATAAGCTCCAAAGGCTCAAGGGTGGTTTGTATCTCCCTGCCCAGAAAGGTTTCCTCTCGCTTGGTCCCCATCCGTGTCCTGCATATACCTTCCAACTGTTGATGAAATCCCATGGGAGGGCCTGGGCTCCCCTGCAAGGCCATACTCAGAGCAACCAGTGCCCATGTCTATGATGACTGCTCTCATTTCCTTCACAGACCTGGGGCTTTGAGGGGGCTGCAGTTGCAGCTGTGATTCCCTCACGGCTGGTGCTGGACGTGCTCCTCATGCTGCCGCCCGCGCCGCTGGGGACTCCCCGCGGCTGCTGATGTGGCCCGTTCATGACAGCGGGGCCGTCTGTCTGAAACTGTTTCTTCCCCTTCTGTGCTCAACTCTGCAAAAGCACCTAAACTTCTGAATCAAAATAAATCCTTCTGCCAGATTCTTTTATCAGAACTTCTTTTCACCATATGTCACAAAGAAACTGCAGGTACATCTCCAATTTGAGAAATCACTTTTATTTTTCTCTGTAGTATTACAAAGATAACGTGCTGCTGCGTCCAGGCCACCCGCTGCCCAAATTACATTTGTCATAAAATAACACAAAACAAAAGACACCCACAACCCATAATATTTCTGTGTTTTAGCCTCAAATCCCTATACAAGTTTCTACAAAGTCATTTTGGCCAATGCTTAGAGAGATGAGTCTTTAACTGTGGGATGGTGGATAGCATTTGTTTGCAGATGTGACATCTGAGGGGCAATTTGAGGAGTTCAGCGGTGCGTTCCTTCACCGTTACTCTTCCCTTGCTTCTTACCATCTCTATCACATCTGAAATAAGAAGGGGTGATTGTAGCCACGTAGCACCATGCAATGCTCTTAATACTGTAGAACCTGTGCTGCTCTACAGGACAGCATAAGCATGGCATCCTTGACCTTTAATTTAAACCAGTCACAAAATATGAGTTTGTTTAACTTTTTCCTAACTTTAGTCCCCAATATCTGAGATTCTGAAATTAAATAAAACCTTTCATTTATTGGAATACAATTTGTGGTGTACACATTTGTTTTGGAGAGAAAAGAAAAAAAAGAAAAAGATTCAAAGCCAAAGCTTTGGTATTTTTACAGTACTGTACTTTTTTAAAAGTAATTTTATAGTATAATACTTTTTTAATCATTACCTGTGGAGTTTAGGAAGTATTCTGTAGTAAAAGAATTCCAGTGCTTTTTCGTTTTCAGAGCAGGGGAATCAAAATCCTGGCTGATGACATGCAAATGCAGCTGACTGAAACAATGCATTGTTTAAAAAAGAAAGAAAAATATGTGTTAATGCTTGAAGTTCTTTCACAGTATTATCAGCTGCAGACAAGGGAGTCTGCCTCATTTTGTCATGTTTGACCCAAAATCCTGCTACAGAAGGAACCCCCTCTGTGCTTTGGAAGCAGCCTACCCTACTCTGTGTTTCACCTAATTACAAGTAGTCAAGATTGTAGATCTACATAACGCACTAATGTTCAAGGAAAAGTCCAGCGTCCAAAAAGACTGACAGTAGCTTTAATAAACTGAAGCAAGTTCCAGAATGGGATTTTGCATCAGCGAGTCAAAGTCAAGTTAGGAGGATCAGTCGTGCTTCAAATTGTCTTAAAGATTTAACCCAAATCTGCGTGTCCAGAAAAACAGGTTCTACAGGACTGAGCTCTGGGGCCTGGTGACTCATTCGGGTCTTACCTCATGCTGGGGATGGCATGGTAGCCCAGTCTGAACTCCAGAGTCTCCTTTTCAGGGCACTGCTCAATCATTTTCTCCCCAACTGCATGCATATGTTCCAGGAGTTCAAGATGCTCCTTTGTGAGTGACTGCAGGCTTGAAATGGAGTCCCACGGTAAGACGAGCCAGTGGTAACGCGCTTTGGGATACTTGTCTTTGATGACCACAGTCTTGTCATCTTTGTAAACCTGTCAAAAAGAAAAGCTAGACCTACTGAGTGGAAGTTAAATGTCTTATTCTGATAAACAACATATTTGGTGGACGTTGGGACATTATCCAGTGAGGTTGCATAAGTCTCTGTTAACACAGAGGTGTTAATAGAACTGGAAATGCCCTCTGTGGTTGATGATGCTTGCGGCATGAAGAGAACAATCAGGTTATAAGGATTTTCCTTCCTCTGAATTACCCAAACATATTCCTACCTATGTTCACCTTAACATTCAGCGAGGGGCTAGCAGTGCAGGGGAGACTTACCCAGGATTCCTGGAGTGAAATGCAAATCTCAAGGGTAACAAATAACATGCACAGTGCTACAGATTTCCAGCAGCATCAGACAGATTCTGAGTCTGAGCACTTGGAGCTCATGTGAGCGCAGCACTGGGAAGATCCTTCCAAACAGATTGCTGTCATCATGCTGTCCTTGCCCTGTTTTCACCTTGCCTGCCTTCTGAAAGAATCTGATGGAGCTGATGGAGAGCCAAGCAGCAAAGCAAGTGGAGAGCAGGGGTGCAAGACAGTTAATTGTTACTGGATCTGTCAGTTCTGAAGCAGAGACTATGTTCTGTGTGTGTGATCTCTTAGCAGCATGTCTACCATTAAGAAATGGAAGATTTCTCTCTCATCTTTGCTAATTATTTTCCTAGGTTTATATACAGAACAGAGTAGTCTTGTTCTACAGTAAAGAAGTACAAAATTTTATTTTATAATTAAAAAAAAGAAATTAAATGGAGTTTTTTTGTGCACTGAGTTTCTACCAACACCTAATAAAGCCAGCACTCAGTCACAAATAGTTATTCTTGCTCTCACATTTCAAAAACAGATTTAAAACCCAATTATCTTTTAACCATCCTGGAACATTCTGGAACATCTGAGCTTCTGCTTAAAGAAAGAACATTAAACCTCATGTTTACAAGGTAAAACATTCAATAGCTTTAGAATCCCTCAGAGAAAGACATACTTGAAACTGCTTGCATTTCCTGGATAATGGAAGTTCAGTTCCCAAAAAACACTATACAATCTAATAATTTAGACTTGGATACATATCAAAAAAAATGGGAAATTCTGATCGGGTGTCCAGGGAAATATTTTCACTCTGCAGTTGGTCATGCTTTTGAGATATTCAGTAAGGCTGTGGATCTTCATCCTTGTAGATCATCACAACCCAAACAGACAAGGGCAACTTAAACCCATGCAAGTAATGGGGCTGCGTGACCGAAATTGTTTTGTGATTTTTGAGAACCGAGGATCACATGTTTCTATCTATCCTCTCAGACACCTATAATCGCTCAAAAGTGCAAACAAAAAGGAAAAAAAAAGCTCAGACTTCTCTAGTGCTAAGACGGCCACATTGAGCAGAGTCCTTCAACCCGAAGCCAAGCTGTGGGGACTCTGGCCTTGCTCTATGACACAGCCGGAAAGAAGTGACAGCTTCTCTCAACCAGCCAACCAACACTTGCTGAGGGTGGCCTGATCATATAGAAAGCTGGTCATATAGAAAGCTGCATCTTTATGTAACACTGTTGGAAGAACAAGTAGCCACCCTCCTTTCTGTTTTCCCAGACTGGTGGAATTTGAATGATATGACCTACTTACAAACACTTGAGAGGTAAACAAGGTTTTAAGGAACATTATATAGTGAATTACTGAACTCCCCTCATCTCTAGTACAACTTTCCCATCAGCCTTTAAAGTAGCCTGCTTCTCTCAAGTATTCCAGCAGGAGTGCTGCTCAATGGAGAGCATTCTGGAATTGAGCTGTAAGGCTTGTTTTGAGAAGATGCAGGCCAGGCATTAGTCCTAGGTTAAAAACAAAATTAAAGTAGCTTTTCCTCATGGGTAAGGATGAACTAAGAAAGCAAGCACGTGTGGAACAGTTCTGAGATTCATCTACCAAAACCACCCCCCCCCCCCAAAAAAAGGAGTAGGCAGAGTTCCGCTTCTTGAACTGACGTCTCAGAAAGGAGGTGTCAGGCAAAACCAGAGCTGAAGAGGAATAATTATGTAATGAAAGGAAAGCAGAGATACAGGGAGATGCATTTGGAGCCGCTGCAGCAGTCTAAGCAGAAACCACCCAGGAATTCCAGCAGGCAGAAAGGGTGGATCAGGAACCAGTGGTCACATCCTGCCAGCAGGATTACAGGTTTTCCTCAGTTCAGAGTTTACTGGAAACCAGGAAACTGCATCACGCTCAGAAACAAGATAACTGCTGGAAAAGAAAGCATAAACTTCCATTACGTGATCAGCTTCAACCCACACCATCCTTTTAGATGGTTTTCCCAAAAAAACCAAAGCAACCACGCTGTTCATCTATTTTCCCAATAACCTTTCCCAAATCTTTTGGCCAAATTTGACAGAGCTGGGAGACCAAGGATAATGAAGTTCTGACATCCTGTGAAGTCTGTACAGCAGACATCTAAACTCACAATACCACAGAGAAAAAGGCAAGCACAATTCAGCCCTTATGTGGTAGCCCACTGGTTCCTCAGCTCATTGAAGTATGCTCCAAAAAGAAAAGTATGATTTCACTTTGTTAAATGGAAACTACTGCTAAGTAAGTGTGTACATTTCCTACCTGCATATTTGGATCTTTCATGGAGCTCTTCAGGCCCTGACTCCAGTGTCCCGAGTGTTCCTAAGACACAGAAGGAAAAAACATTTTGAAAAGATAATTAGGAATCTAATGATAATAAGCATTCTGTTAAAATTTTTATTGGAGCTCTAATAAAAAACAGCTAAATGGCAGCTGATTTTTTTAAGAATGTGATCTCCTCTCCTCAAGGCTCCTTATACAAATCTCTAACAAGATACTGTTAAGATTCAAAGCAAATCTTTCAAATAGTGGAAAACATTCCCAAAGGGAGTCCTCTTATTTCCACAGAAATAAGAAAGCACTGCTGCAGAAAATAACCCTAGGAGAACCAGCAGAAGTAGTAATCCTCATACACTTACCGTTTTGCTAGAAACACCCTTGTTTGGAGATGCACTGGAACTGCTCAGTTTTTGATCTGCAGAACTGCCTTGTGCACCCACTTTCTCTGTCTTCATACTTTTTCTGTGCACACTTTGTTCATCACTACTTTCGCTGTTCTCATTTGGCCTCTTCTCGGCTGCTGTTCTCTCTTCTGTCACAGTTTTCCCTGATTCTTCAGAAAATTTCACCATGTATGGATAAAGTTGGTTCACAATATGCAGAACTTGGCCTGGCTTCATTTTTACCTCTTTATCCTTGCCAATATCAATTAAATCAACGGTAGTTGGGTTAACACCCATCTTCAATGGGAGATGGAGAGGAAAAAAAATAAAAGAGAGCACAGAGAACATCTTGTAACTGCCATCACCAGTAACAAACTCAGTTACCCTGAAAACATCATAATCACGGAGAGAAGTGTTTCATGTCCACTGCACCCCTCTCCTGGCGCTGACCCACTCTAAAGGAGTAGGGGAATTAGAAGCTGGAGGCACCTTCCTGTAACCCCCTCTAGCACAGCACCCAGAGGCACCGCCTCCCAGGGACCAAGCAGCACAGCTGGCCATGGGGTTACACCTCACTGCCTTCCTTCCACACAAAAACAAAAATAAATAAATTTTAACTACTAAATAATAGGACTAAATACAGAATTACAGAATGGTTGAGGTTCGCAGGGATCTCTGGAGACCATCTAGTCCAACCCCCCTGCTCCAGCAGGGACACCCAGAGCACGTGGCACAGGGTGGCATCCAGGCGGGTTTGGAAGATCTCCAGAGAAGGAGACTCCACAGCCTCTCTGGGCAGCCTGTTCCAGGGCTCTGTCACCCTCACAGGAAAGAAGTTCTTCCCCACATGGAGATGGAACTTCCTGTGTTTCAACGTACACCCATTACCCCTCGTCCTGTCACCGGCCACCACAGAGAAGAGCCTGGCCCCATCCTCCCTACAATCACCCCTCAGGCACTTGAGCATGTTGATTAAGTCTCCTCTCAGCCTTCTCATCTCCAGACTAAACAGGCCCAGCTCGCTTAGTCTTTCCTCATACGATAGATGCTCCAGTCCCTTAATCATCTTTGTGCCTCTCTGCTGGATCTTCTCCAGCAGCTCCATGTCCCTCTTGTCCTGGGCAGCCCAGAACTGCCCCCAGTACTCCAGGTGCCTCCCCAGAGCTGAGCAGAGGGGCAGGATCCCCTCCCTCGACCTGCTGGCAACGCTCCTCTTGATGCAGCCAGGATCCCATTGCCCTTCTTGGCCACGAGGGCACATCAATGCCTCATGGTTAACTGTTGTCAACCAAGAGTGCATGAAGTACATGGGAGTGCTCTTTCTGCTCATTTTGAGAGAGCAAGGAATCCAGGCTTCCAGCAGCGTGCTGAACAACAGCACATCACTGATGACACTTTGAATATATCTCCTTTTCCACAGGTCAAAAAACAAAACAAACAAAAAATCTGGACAAAAAGAAAAGGTCTACAAAAGTCCATCAGAGGCACCCAATACGAAGGAATGAAGGAACCAGCTCTTTGCTTCTCTCTTTCCCTCTTTTTTTCCAAGTCATGCCTCATAACCCTTCCCCAGCCACACAAGCCTGTGTTTAAACAAAGCTGGAGATAACACCACCTTTCTTCTTAGACAGGCTAAGCCTCTCAGGATGTTCACCCCAGCACACATCAGCCTAGGTAACCTGTGGTGTTTGCAGCGTGGATACAATTTGTTTGATCATGGGGGTGACCTCAGGGAAGTAAGGAGTCTCTAGCTTCAGCAAAACGCTTTTGGTTAATGTTTGTATGTGGTATAAACCTTAGGAAACCAGATCACGCCTGAGGCTGATGAACCCCAACAGTCTTTGGAAGTTTCACTGGCCAATGCTGCGCCTCTCCTCACTGTCCCCCGACAGACCCCTGGGAACAGGCAGAGACATTTTGGCTCTAAAGCCCACAAATCTCCGCTCGCATCGAGTGCATTTACACCCCGTTGACCAGAATGGTCCTCAGCCGCTGATTAAAGTAAACCCCTGGGGTAGCAGCCACAGAGCAGACTGTGAGAACACGCTGGCTGCTGCCACCAACGAATACTCTCTGGCCTAAAATTCCAGTACTGCAGAATCCAAACTGTTCTTACGGATGATTTCTGTGAAACCATGTCTATGGGTTTGTTGCAGAACTCCCCACATAGCAGTGGCACAAGCACTTGCTGAGCTCTTGGGACGTTCTGACGGAAGCTGTTGCTCACCATAAATGTGAATGCGGATGCTGCAGCACACACACATATGCAGCACCTGAAGCTGGAGAATTTTCCTTTCGTGTTATATCAGAGATACTGGACCCCATAAGTATGGGGCAGAAGGCCTGTGTTTGAGCAGTTGACAACAACTGAAATCTCTCAGCAGTGCTCCAAACCCCCAGAGGTGACAAGAAGTTTGGCCCTAGAAGCCTTCAAATCGAAAACCTTGGGGAACTGCCTATTCCCACCAGCGTAAGAATCATCTGGACCTTAAATGAAAGGCTGCCTCATCTTTAGAAGGGCAGTGGTCAGGAGGAAAACAAGCATGTTTTTCCCCTCTTGACTGGAGGAGGAACACTGAAATCTCCAGGACAGGCTGGGGATTTACAGCAGTTCCTTGGCTGCAGCTCCAGCTGTCTGGAAGGAGCCCTGCAGCTCTTGCACTGAGGTACATGAATAAAAGACATCATTTCTGAGGGGTACGTCACCTTCATCATAAAATAAACAGCTTGGGGCCCTTCAGATCCCATGTTCAGAGCCATCACTTGCAGCTTCTGTGCAGTAGAATCATAACAACCACCACGGTAAGTAACAGAATGTTATGCCTCTTTTTGAAAACATACCTGTTTGATGGTGACATACCCCTTGTTACAATCCGCTTTTAACTGCACTGGAGAGGGGAAAAAAAAAAAAAAAGAAAGAAATCAAGCAATGTAAATACAAAGGACCAAAAGACAGAACACCCTACTGCATTTTAAGCATGTGCGACTTTCTGAGAAAGATTTCCTTGAATATTTTTCAGAAGGCTTTTGCCATGTCGTCACAGTGTTTCCAGGACTGCTGGTAAGATGGGACCAACCTGTGTGACAGAGTCATAGCTGCACATTTGATATTATGGATCAGCAAAAAACCTACACTGGGATAAGGGCAAATTCTACTGAAATAATCTACAAACTCCTAGTATTCTCATCAGTGCTCTGTCACTACATGTCATGGGAAAGGGCTATATCTAGAAAGGCAAAAACGTAAAGTGGGAAGATGCAAAGGGAAGTATCTTACAGATTAGAGCTCAATTTCTCCCAGTGTATCTACAAAATACCAAGTCATACTGCAAGTTGGTTGGGGGAACACAGGGAATGTGACCACTGATTTCCAACAAGCAAGGACAAGACTGCCTCCTTTGGGAAGCACAAAGGGTCTTGGAGGACACAGGAACTGTTGTGCTTTGTAGATATTTTTTCTAAGTGCTTGCCAGGAACCCAGTGGCTCCAGGAAGGTGCTGGGAGAGGAGAGGTCAGACCCCCAGGCCCTCGGGATCGGGTCACCATCTCCACCTCAGTGCTGCACAGAGCAGGCCTAGAAGTGAGGCCAAAAGGACATTCCCCGGCCCTCGGCGCCGCTCGGCCAGGCGCCAGCTCACGGCTCACGGCCCGCAGAACTGCCGAGAGCGCCGGGCTGGCCCTTACCTTGCTGCCGCGAGCACTTCTTGTCGCGGATGCCCGTCTCCGGGCCGCGGCCGAGCACTACGGCACGCAAGTGCGGCAGCTGGATGCGGGCTCCGCCCGGCTCCCGCGCCACGAGCCAGCACAGCCGCATGGCGGCGCCGCGGGGGGGCAAGGCGCGCGCGCGAGCGGCCGCCCCGCCGCGCCGGCCTCGCTGTGCCGCGAAACTCGAGGCGAGGCCTCGCGGCGGCGGCAGGCCGCGACCCGGCCCGTCCCCATGGCAACGCCGCCCGCGGCCCTCGCCGCGCGCCGGACCCCGCGCGACCAATCAGCGCCGCCCGGCTGCTCACGTGACCTTGGCGACCTCGCCTCCTCCGACAAAGTCACCGGAAACTGAGGCGTGCGCAGGCGCGCTGGGCCGGCGCGGGCTATGTAATGGTGGGAGGGGCGGCGCGCAGGCGCAGTGAGTGAGCGCGCGCCGGCTGCGCGGGCCGGCGCAGCGCATGCGCAGTGAGCGCGCGCGCGCGCGGGAGGGCGCAGGCGCAGTGCGGCGCCGGCGGGGGGCTCCGGAGGCGGGAACAAACTTGTTCGTTTCGGCGGTTTCCCGAACAAAACGCAAAAGCGCTGCCCGTTTGCAAAAAAAAGTTAACCAAAATCCGCAACGCTGGCTCCTGAGCACCTTGCAAGTGAACCCATGAGCTTCCGCTGGCAAAGCGTTTCCTGCCAGAAAAGCCGCTGCCTCCTGGTTCGGAGCTCATCGGTGGCCGCACGCGTCATTCAGAGGGAATTGGCAACACATTAATTCGGTTCGCACCGACCTTAACTAACACATAGCTTTGAAAAATTAAAAAAGAACATGCAAGCATCACATTAGAACCAACACACTCACCATGCTGCAAGGCAAGTTGCTAATGCAGCGCCTGCATCTCCAGCAACACACTGGAGACGGTATTTTCTACACTGTATCACTGGGATACAGAGATTTTCTACACCCACTCTAGCACCCAGTGTTTGCTACCGTTTGTTTGCTGCTATTGTGTATCACGGAGCGCGGTAGCCCTTGTAACCGCTCACACGCAAGGTGCTAGGCTGTGCCGTGCCAGCAGTGGCAAGAGCTGGCTAATTGCAAAAGGCAGCCGTCAGCAGCTCCCGCTTGGTATCAGCGATCATGTCACACCTTCTCTCACCAACGTGCTTTTGCTATAAAGCAGGAATGATGGAAAAAAAAAACATTTCCCCACAAGAGAACCCTCTGAGGGCCGCAAAACGGCGGCGACCTTCACCACAGGATGTACCAGAGTGGTGTGCACCCGGAGAGGCCCAGCCCACGCTGCATCACCATGCGGCTCCCGCCCTCAGGATTTAACCTTTCACCCCGAATATTCTGATTAAACACCACATTTAACGGGAATAATTTAATGTCACACGGAGCTCTCCTATCCTCTCCTGCCTTCCCCCTTCCCCCCTCCCCCACCCCAATTGCTCGCCCTCCCCCCGCGGGGGAGCAGGCGCCGTCATGGCCGTTACGACCGTTGCGGCGCAGGCGCGGTGACGTCAGCGCAGGCGCGGTGCACGCTGGGAGCGGCGGATGCGCCGCGCTGAGCGGAGCGGCCTGACCCGGCCGCTGAGGGGCGGCTCGTAGCGATTGGCTGGCGGCGGCCCCGCCTCCCGCTTCCCATTGGCTGTCCTCGTCTTGAACGGCGGCGGGCCGGAGGGGCGGGACTTCCGGGCGGCAGGGCGGCTTGAAAAGGCCCCGGATGCGGGGGCCGCGCTCGGAACCTTCCAGAAAGGCCGTGAGGCGGGCGGGGAGGCGCCGCGGGCCGCGCGAGCTGCCACCATGGTGAAGGAGACCACGTACTACGATGTGCTGGGCGTGAAGCCCAACGCGTCAGCCGAGGAGCTGAAGAAGGCGTACCGCAAGCTGGCGCTCAAGTACCACCCCGACAAGAACCCTAATGAGGGCGAGAAGGTGCGTAGGGCGGCGGGCCGGCGGCCGGGCGCCCCCGAGGGGGCTCTGCGGCGGTGGCGGGGTGGTGTTGGGGGCCCGCGCCCGGCGCTCATGCGGCTCTCCCGCAGTTCAAACACATTTCGCAAGCCTACGAGGTGCTGTCGGACCCGAAGAAGCGTGAGCTCTATGACAAGGGCGGCGAGCAGGCCATCAAGGAGGGCGGCTCCGGCGGAGGCTTCGGCTCGCCCATGGACATCTTCGATATGTTCTTCGGCGGCGGCAGCAGGATGCAGAGGGAGAGGCGAGGTAACGCGCCCTCCCCGCGTGCTCTCACAAGCCTCATGGTCTGTTTCCTGTGCTAGAAGCCTCACAAGTGTGTGCTCACTGTGTAATCACATAGATAATGTTAAAATAAACCTACTTCTGAAAGTCGGGGCAAGCAAACTCTCATGGCAGGAACGGGCAGGGAGAGGTTCCTCAGTTCATACTGCAGTAGCTCAGTCTGTTTTGCCTCGTGTCATGTTAATATCTAACCAGGTCTCAGGTCGGGCAAACCTTTATCTAAGTGTAAGCCCAGCCCTGAATAACCAGGAGTGCAGATGGTAGTGTGTCTTGAAGTACTTTGCAACTAAGTTACCAGAGTTGCAGCTGTGCAAATGAGAATGTTTATGGGATTTATAGGTGAAGAGTAGCAAAACAGGCAAAGGTGTGTCACTGTGAAGGCTGCTGGTGTCAGTTCTCTGGAGGAAAATTCTTTTGTTTCAAGATGTCACTTTTCTTTTTTATCTTGGTGTTAAGAAATTCCTGGTAAGCCAGAACGTCTTATACTTTATGGAACTATAGTAGGTGCATCTCTAGTTTATTGCTGATTGTGGAATTTGTTAGTTCAATTTCCAGAAATCCCTTTGCTAGAGGAGAGTACTGCTTTGCTGTGTGTAAACAATGTCTCCTCTTTTCTTGTAGTTGAACAAATTGCTATATTCAATCTCTTTAAACAAAATTAAGAGCTTGCATTTAATGAGTTTCTGTTTTGGTTCTGTTATTGCTTGCACTTCATAGGAACATCTTCTAATTTAAGTTTGTAAAGATTTGCTTTCATGTAATTGGAGTATAGGCATGGGATACTCTGCCTTGTTTTAAGACTAAACTTTCAAATGTGAGTAAATGCAGTTTTTCTTTTACAGGAAAAAATGTTGTTCATCAGTTGTCAGTAAGCTTAGAAGACATGTACAATGGTGCTACAAGAAAACTAGCCTTGCAAAAGAATGTGATCTGTGACAAATGTGAAGGTAATTAACACTGATGCTAAACCTTGGCTACTTCTGAAGCTATTTTTTTTTCCTGTTTGCTTTCTTCTGGCAATGCATGGCAGTGTACCTCAGTCCCTGCTCTCCCCAGGTCGCGGTGGTAAGAAGGGCGCAGTGGAGTGCTGTCCCAACTGCAGAGGCACGGGCATGCAGATCAGAATTCACCAGATTGGGCCTGGAATGGTGCAGCAAATCCAGTCCGTGTGCATGGAGTGTCAAGGGCATGGAGAGCGCATCAGCCCCAAGGACCGGTGTAAGAGCTGCAACGGCAGGAAAATCATCAGAGAGAAGAAAATACTAGAAGTGCACATTGACAAAGGTGAGAGCTTTGTTACTGCAAGTTGCAGCACTAAAACAGGGCCTTTAGTAAATGCGTAGTATAGATTTATGGTAAGTAACTTTACTGATTACAAATTAAGAAAAGTAGCCTGTTGCTCCCTTTAAAAAGTGGGAGACTTATTTTTAGGGAAGGATGTTTATTTCTGTATTAATCTGTATTATGTTGAGCGGTGGCTTGTTTTGTGTAGTACAGCTTTGTAAGCAAAAGCCTTCATCAGTTAACTAGGCTTATCAGATAAATGACAGATACAGTGTTTGTTGGTTCAGCTTGCCTAAACTTTCGTTAGCTTTCTAGGAAACCCTGCAGACTCCGATCACTTCTACTGTGATTCAGTGTGAAGGGGAACCAGGTCTGCTATAGTAAAAGGGTGCAAAAACAGTGCTAAGCCCACAGTGCTTGGAACTGATCTTGCTGTGCAACCCTGACAGTGCTGCTTGGTGCAAGTGTTCTCTGAAAATGTAATTCAAGATGCAAACCCTCACAGTTGTGGGGTAATGTGAACTGTCAAATGTCAAATGCATCTCTTCCCAGTAGGCTGCTCGAAAGTTGGTGGGAGAAGTCTCTGGAATGGCGGGACTTCTAAGACATGCACATGGCTTGCTACAGGTTTATACCTGATTATCATCTGTGTTTTGCTTGTTTGTGTAAGCACACCTATATTTTGTGTGCATTTTTGCTTTGTTTCCTTCTCGGAAGGAAAAATCCTACAATGTTTTGCGGTACAATAGTAATAAATTGTGGTCACTTAAAACATGGAAATAATGAAAACAATCGTTTCCATTGTAGAAAACTAGATTTTACAAGCTAGCATGAGGCAGCTGGAATTTATGATGCAGTGATTTCCCTGTAGGTAAAATGTTCTTGAGTGATAACTCTCCTAGGAAGAGTACTTCCTACCCTTTGCAGACAGAGATCTTTTTTCATAAGTAGGATACTTAAAACTTAGGAAGCTGGTTGTTTATTCTCAAAGCAAGCGTTCTGTGCAGTGTTGTTTTTCTGTCTCCTTTGTAGTTCTTGTGTGTGTAATGGAGGCTGTTTTGATAATGTTTCTCTCAAGGATTTCATCTTGGCAGGTGGCTGTTTTGAACTGCAATTAAGCTTAATGGTCATGTGATTTAGCTCAGGTTGGCAGTGCTAATATTTTGGTCATGTGAGTTTACAAAAACATGTAATGTTACAAAGGAAGGTCCTGATGTTCCAGTTTTGAGATCTAGTGACAGCCTGTATTTATTAAAATAGTTCATGTTGTTGATTTGATTTTAAAAGGCTAATATACTTTTTTTTTTCCTGCAATAGGAATGAAGGATGGTCAGAAAATAACATTCCATGGTGAAGGGGACCAAGAGCCAGGACTAGAGCCAGGGGATATAATTATTGTCTTGGATCAGAAAGATCACCCAACATTTAGAAGGTAAAAACCACAAGTCTCTTGTATTTACTTCTGAGATGCTTGCCTGGAAGCGTCCAGAAGCTTCCTTGGTGACTAACTTTTTAGTCACTGGAGACTTCAGCAGTTAGGATGATATAGCTAGAGTTCATCTGTGAGTTTTTGTTGGTCAAAAGAATATTGCACCAGTGTGCCTGCACAAGTCAACTTACCAAATCCGAGAGCAGAAACCACCTTTGTGAGGCTTTGTGGTAGAATGAGGTGGGAGGAAAATAGAAAACATTTAATTACTGAGAGTTTACAAGCCTTGAATTTTAATGATTCCTAAGCGTTTTTTAATAGCTGTGAATATCTGCAAGAGTTGTTGTCATCAAGATTTCTTAATCTTTGTAAGATGGCTTTCCATCATGTAACTCAGAAAACTATCTTTCAGTATAGATAGCTGGTTAGTGCTCATCTTCCAGTGCTTAGCTTTTCCTCAGGGATGCTGTTTATGGCAAATCTCTGCATATAGCCCCCTTCTGAGGAGTCAGGTTGGTCTACCTGCTGGCAAAGGTAGTTCTCCCTATTCATTCATTACCTAAGTGAACTGGGGAGGATAGCCAGTTTAGTGTGCTGTTTTTTTGTGAAAACAAGAATTCTCCCAAGGAGAATCATCCATGTTTCAAGCATGTTGGTGCAAAATTGTTTCAAGTTACGGTCTGTGGAATTAGTTAATACAGTGGGTTTTTTCTGACAAAGACACTGGTTACTTTAAAAGTTTCTTGTGTGGCAGGTGCTTGGTATCTTAGTGTTTCTCTTTGGAGCAGTGACAAGGTCAATTGATTTGTGAAGGTGCTTGTGTCTTTAGGGTTGGGAGGAGAGCACATCTGTCAACAGCTGACTCCCTTTAGTTGTCCTGTTAAGTACAGATGAGGAATCAAAAGTTATTATGAAACGTGTATCTCCTCTGACTTTTCTGCACAGTGCTGAGCTCTGAAACACTGAGGTTAAAGAGTCAGTTCTGACCACTGATGATGGTTTTAGTGAACTGGTTTTCCTAACTGCATTAAACCAGATGCTGAATCAGATGTGTCAGGGGGCTGTTCCATGCCACACTTGTGCATGGTGCCTTATGGGACTTGAGCTTGTCTGTTGCTGTCTCCCTGCCCACTGCTGTTGGTTCCAGCGTCTTTAGGTTTCCCTTGGTATTTTTGGTCTTACAGGGTTATGCTGAAGTCATGCTGCTTCTGGGACAGATGGAATGTTAATCCTCTCCCTTCAGTCTAATATTATCTTGCCAGGCAAGTCTCCTTCCAGAGACCTTTAAAATAGGGTGCGTGAGGTAGCCTAGACCCTTTTTAAGAGACTTGAAGTTTTGTTGGCCCTTGAACACATAAAGATATCATTTGCACAGTCATACTGAAGTTAGAATAGGCAATTATAGTGATTGCGTTTACTGTTCTAGATATTTCTTGGTGTTATCCCGAAGGTAGTTGCATAACCCATCACTTTGTGTTGCCACCACCTATTTAATCTTTCCTGGGAGGTGAATTTTAAGTGGGAAGGAGCAATGAAATGGAACAATATAATTTCATTTAGTAACTTTAATATTTTCTTTGCTTTGAATAGGTGGTTTTGCACAGTAATGGCTCTCGTGTGGTATTATTTCTGTAATTGTAGACTTTTGGTGCTACATCAGTGTTTGATATTCTCTAACTGATCGTGATACTTAGTGGTAATGTCATCCTTATTTATTCTTGGGCATGGTCCTTTCTTTCACTGCTTCCCCTTGACTTTCTATTTGGTTCACTCAGACAAGATGAAGATCTTCTGTTGTCTATGGATCTACAACTCGTTGAAGCACTATGTGGCTTTCAAAAACCTATCACAACACTGGATAACAGGACTATAATCATTACATCCCATCCTGGTAAGTGTTGGCTTGTTTTCTGTCAAATGCCTCTGCATCCAGCAATTGTGGTCTGGAAAGTAAACAGCATATTTAAGGGGAACAAAAGCAACTCACCAACTTTGCATAAGAGATGTGCTGGTGCCAAGTATTTTTCCTAGTATTTTGCAGTACAGATTTTTAACAAATAAGGATTTTTTTGGATAGTTGTCAGCACTAGCTAACTGTTTTTTTGCATGATATAGTAACAACCTTACCTCATGGACATACTTATATCCTGAGGATACCTCATGAGAATTGAAGGTCTCTGAAAACTACTTTTTCAGCCTTGGAACTGATGGAGCACTTGACATATTTGTAAGTATGCTTCCCTCGGGAAGCATAATGAGGTTAAAAATGTAATGTAGATATCAGCCTGGTCTCCTACTCAGAAGTTGACAGGCAGCGTGTCCTTGATAGACTGTTACCAGTGTAGCTGTCTAAACACACTGTAAAAGGCTACCTAAATACATGCTGGAGGAGTTAATGTTAAAACTGCTTGTGTTCCCTGTGTGAATCCTTTCCTTTCTTGCCTTTGACTCTTTCCTTCAGGCCAGGTTGTCAAGCAGGGTGATGTTAGGTATGTGTTGAACGAAGGTATGCCGATTTATCGCAGACCCTATGAAAACGGACGACTCTTCATAGACTTCAGGGTAAGTGGGTTAACTTACTAGTTGTGGTGTTCCCTATCACTGAACATCCCCCACACATCTGATAGCAGTCAGATAGAATCTAGCAACAGGGTTATAGGCTACACCAAAGCGAGAGGCTTCCAAACAACCCTGTGGTGAAAATAAAGTACCAGGGGAATTTCTTTGTACACATTGTGAATTTCCATTTACTTTGATGTGTTCATTTCTAGGGGAAGTTAACTTTTTTTTGCGGGCATGAAAGAGTGACACATTGATGTAAAACCCAATGCTGAAGAAAAATCATTAAGTAATGTGTGAAAAAGCTGACTTAGGTTTCATGTCCTTTTTTTCTCCCTAATCTGTAGTGGGATGGAGAAAAGTCAGTTCTGGCAAATGTGAGTTAACTGCAGCTCTTGATTATTTCAGGTGATCTTTCCAGAGAGTGGCTTCCTCTCCTTGGATAAGCTGTCTTTACTGGAAAAGCTGCTACCATCAAGGCAGGAGATAGAAGAAACTGAGGAAATGGAGCAGGTGGATTTAGTGGACTTTGATCCATCCCAAAAAAGGAAACACCACTATAATGGAGAAGCCTATGAAGATGATGAGCATCACCCTAGAGGTGGTGTTCAATGTCAGACATCGTAAAAGAGCCAGTGAATAACTTGTGATGCTTGTTTTGTATGCATTAGTGGATGAGTGAAGGACTACAAGCAGTTAACCCTCACTTTCTGCTACTTGTTGTTTATTCAGCCATAGTTGTTTCTTAAAGCATAAAGAAATAAACTAAGTAATTAAACTGACTTTGCAATTTGTATGAAGCTCCAGGAGGCAAACTCAGATGAAGTTGAATTGCACTTCACCCCTGCCTGTTGGTCAAGAAAACTCCCCTGCTTGTCTTTATTTCAAGCCTAATAATTCCTGTACGTGTGCAATTGCCCAGGCTTAGACTAAGATTGTTGTGTTCCTTTTGGTATTCTAGATCTTATACTCTGTTAATGAAGTATGCACAAGTACTTATGGTAAGATGTAGTTAAAATTTTGTACTAATTAGAATAACTTGTTACTGTTCTGGGCTTGTACTGGTGTTTATCAAGTGAGGCCTGCCTCCAGCGCAGCCACATCGTGTGTGAACCTGAGAAGGATGTGGTCAGTCTCACAGGCCTCTCAAAGTCATGCAGTTCACCAGCTGTCTCAAGTTACTGCACTTAACCTTAAACAGTCCCTTGGTGGCCATCCTCGGTCCTGGTCCCGGAGCTAGATGTGAAGCCCTGTTTCGGCACTGACTGCTCTGGGGTTGCTCCTCTGGCTGCTTGGCTGCTGTGAGACCTTCTTTCCCCATGATGCAGGATTAAAAACCTCCAGGGCTTACTGACTCAGTGCTGCTGTTTGGAAGCGGTTCAGCCTGCCAGCATGCGAAGCTCGACTTCCCTCTGATTACTGAAATTACATATCCTTAAGTGGTATGGAAATGAAAGCAGCAGCATCCCTGCTGCTGGGAGAACATGAGCCTGCAGAGGAGAGAGCTGTAGATGTCAGTGAATGCAAGCAACTAATGCATCTAGCTTGTTTTTAAATTCATGTATTGTGCATTATTTTAAGCTGACTCTTGGAAAATTCTGTATGAATGTTCTAGTTATTGTAGATGAAACATTTCCAAAATAATTATAAAATTGTTGATTGTGTATTTTCTTAGACCAGCTGTTTTAAAGAAGCCAGCCTCTGAACTTGCATTTTAGACTGATAGTGACAGACAAATCCCCTCAAAAATGCTCTTTCATTAAAAAATGCTGATGAGACACGTCCAAATTTAACCACCAGTGTGGTTGTGTGGTCTTGTTGTGAATTTTGAGATGTCTTGGGTTGCAGTGTGTGCTTGTATTGCTCTAAGGCAGAAGTGTTAAAACTCTTCAGTTTTCCTTGTTGGAACTGGCTAGCACAAGGAGTGTCTGTCCCCTAATTTAAATCTCTACAGCTGGGAGAATTCAGCCTAGAAAGCATCTTTTTGGGCAGGCTTGTTCAGCCAGCCCTTGTTGTGAATGGTACAGGCTTCATTTTGTGGAGACAGCTCTTAAAATGTCTCTGGTTTCAAATGGCCTTCAGCTGAGAGATCCTGCAATTCACCTGCCTCTTCTCGCATACTTTGTCATAGCAGAAGTTACATTCTGTAGGCCAGGCCCCATTCCAGATTGGAGCTTGTTAGCCAGCTTTACACATGTGAATAGCAGGAGCCTTTGCTCCATCAGCCCTTCAAGGCAAGGATGCCCTTACAAGGCCCTCAGCTTTTTCAGAAGTGTCATCTTAAAGCCCAGTAACCACCCTGATACAGAACTGCTGTCTGCCTGTCATTAAGGTAACAGAAAAATCAAACTGGGACATGACATGGTCAAAGCAGCTAGTGCCAGCCAGGCTCCATGCAGGGCCTCAAGGGTCCCTGCTAGGTGCTATCATGTCACAGATAGCTGTCCACCAGAGCAGAACCCATTCAAGCCTTTCTTTCCCAGGGCTGTTTTCCTTCCACTCAACCTGTGGCTGGCTCACTGCAGGTGGGTAACACACTTCTCTGCCTTTGGAAACCACAGGATCGCACAACAGCTGAAGGTGGAAGGGACCTTTAAAGATCGTCTAGTCCAACCCCCCTCCTCAAGCAAGGTCACCCAAAGCAAGCTGAGCATGACCATGTCTAGTTGGCTTCTGAGTATCCCCAAGGAAGGAACTCAGCAACCAACCTCTCTGGGCAACCTCTTCCAGTGCTGTCACCCTTGCAGTCAAAAAGGTTTCTCCTTAGAATCAACCAGAACTTCCTGTGTTTCAGTTTGTACCCAGTGCCTCTCATCTTGGCACTTGCCCCTGCGCTGAAGAGTCTGGCCCAACCCTCTCTTTAGTTACTTACCACATTGATAAGGCTCCCCCACTCCCTGTCTTGTCTATGCTTATCAGTCCCAGCTCCCATCTTTTCCCTGTAGGCGAGACACTCCAGTCCCTTAGTCACCTTTGTGGCCCTTTGCCGGACTCACTCCCACAGCTCCATCTATCTCTTGCAGTGAGGAGCCCAGCACTGGACACAGTTCTCCAGTTGTGGCCTCCTATCGCCTCACACACATCTCAGTGGATCTTGGGACACCACTGGCCCTCTGCTCTAAGAAATGCTCCTCCCAGCTTCCTATCATGAGGAAACTCTCTGGGGGTTCACTCTGCCCCTATATCCACATCACTGATGAATAACTGACCAGGATCAGAGCCAGTATTGACCTCATTCCAGACCTCCAGCTCCGCTTTGTGGCACTGAGCGCTGCCGTTCAGCCAGTTCCCATCCACCTCACAGGCTGCTCATCTCACCCTGCTTCATCAACTTGCTTAGGAGGATGTTTGTTATAGGAGACAGTGCCCTACACTGACCCACATGGCTGTCCCCTCATAAAAGGCTACCAAACTGACTAAACATGATTCCCCCTTTCATGTTCTTGCCATTCATGGGCTTGGAAATGGCGTCTAGGATGAGGTGCTCCATCACCACTCCAAGGAGGGAGGTGAGGCTGAGGAGCCTCCTTCCTGCCCTTTGAAGACTGCCATGACATTTGCTTTCTCCCTTGCCTCAGGAAGATCATGACCTTCCACAGATGGTTGCAAGTGGCCTTACATGAGCCAGCTCCCATTGCTCACTGGCACCTATGGACTTGTCTGTGTTCAGTTTGCTTTGTGGAACACCCTAACTGATCCCTGAAACAGAACATCCCCACGGACGGAAATCATCCATTCTCAAGCCTTTCTGCCTGTTCTCCACAGCCTCGGATTCCTGATGGCTGGTCTGGTCTTACCCTAAAAGTGAAGAATTCAGCCTTCCCTGTGTCTTTGGTAAGCAGTGCTGCAGCCTCGGGTAACAGCAGGCCCGTGTTGCCTCTGCTCTTTCTTCCTTTTGTTAAGGAGACATTTCTAGGGGCCAGCAAATAAAAACACTCATTACATGTTAATCACAGAAAGCTTCTGCTGAGCAGTTATGCCATAACCATCTTAGCTATCTTTATAGGTAGTACTACTGGAACCAGAACACGTGTAGCTGATTTTTCAGCACCTCCTTCCCTGCAAGTCACTGCTAACAGATTCTGTCCATTCTGCTTGCAGGCCAAACCTATGTTCATATTTCTATTACTACTACTGGCTGATTCCTGACTTCCATAAAACACTCCTTTCTTACCTCATGAGAGTTCAGCTGCTTTAAAAAATAATTGCAGCTATTTTCCTTCCCAGGAGGAGTTTCCACAGAAGAGATCCAGTCTTCAGCTGATCTCTCTAACTCTTCTTACAGATCAAGAGTTGATTTAACAGGTCAACATGTCTGAACATTCTTCACAGATGGCAAGCAGGATTTAGCACCAGAGCAGGCCTACACATGATATCTTCTTGGACAAAATAATTGCCCATGAAAAAATAAAAATAAAATAGAAAACAAGTTCTGCCCCCACTTATAACACTAGGCAGGAAACAAAGGTTACTCATATTTTGTGGAGATGGCAGCAACTCTTCTACATTCTGCAAGTTCAGACAGATGCTGCTTCTTTAGAGATAGGCTAAAATTCAGCAATCCCCATTGTGGGTAGAGGGGAATTAAATCACTATGTAACATGTGGACCAACCTACAACACCTTCATTACATATTGCTCTACAGACACAGAATTTTGCAGACCTATATGGGTTAAAGAACTAGCTAGAAGAGAAATGATCCACCAATAAAGCAAGGCCAATATGCAAGCATTGAACAGTATTTTCTTTAATGCTAATTACAGCATTAAATATAGATATTCAAATCTTACAGATAAAACAACATGACACCTAGTATATTTTCCAGAGGCAAAATCTCTTCCTAAACTATGTTACAAAAATTTAGACCATTAAGAGTATCATTGTAATTGTGTCAAGTACCAGCTATTTTTTTTTTTTTTTTTACCAACTGTGGTTGCATTTGAGGAGGTAAAAATCTTTCCACCACATTAGTACATTTCCCTTTTCTATCTCTTGAGTACTTAAGGCAAGACAGACTCCAAAACAGGTAAAAAGGTAAAACATGCCACATTTTTAAGATTGAAATAAATTTTCTAGATTTAAGTACTGAGAATTTTGACAGACTGTTCTATCTGCTATAACTAATTTTGTTTTAAGGAGCAATATGAAGATCTTATTTACACTGAGAAATGCGGAGCTCCATGTAATCTGAAGCAGAAGTGAGCCACACGTTAGATAATACTGAAAATATTTTGTCAAGATCCTCTCCTATATGGAAAGCAGAAACTGCCAACAAAGCATGTGAATTATTTCTGACAAATCAGCATATTTTCCATGTAGAAGAAATAATCAGTTTTTGCTATCTAAAAAATAACTTTATTGCCATACCTCAGGAAATAAAATAAAAAACAACTGAAGAACTAAAACATCACAGCTTAAGCAGAACTAAAAACTACAGCCATAGTAAACAAGGAATACTATGTAAGAATTTATGCCAAAAAAAAAATTCTGCATTTCCTTAGACATGAACAGAGACCAAATATGCATACAGGTCAATGCTGAAAGATGTTAATGACGGGCATTAGGACCAATTCCATCAGCTGATATGGAATGGTTATTTAAACGGAAATTTATTAACTCACAAAGAAACTATCACTGTGTGAAAGATTACTGTTGCAGGAAAGCATTCTGCAAGAAATGAGGACAGAAAACAGCACGCAGGATTCAAATCCGCATGCATCTATCTGATCTTCACAGGCAAAATGTCGGTTTCAACTGCATCCTGGAAAAAACCATGGATGGATTTTAGAAGGTGCACAATTTTGGTGCACAATTGCTGCACAATTTTCCCTGATAGCCAGGATTGGGATCTCAGACAGAACCATCACCTTCAGCACCAAGGTAAAAGCTTCTTTTATCATAGTACGGGAGCTAAGTATCACTTAGTGTTTCCCTTATTTATAGCCATGGGTATGTGCAACTAAAACCACTTTACAAACATTATTTAAAGCTCTGCTGTCAAGTTCTTTAGGGAGAAGAAGGGATGAGGACAAACTTAAATATCAAGTACAAATGCAAGTGCCTCATCTCAGCACTGGGAACTATGTTAAAATAGGCCTTGCACATTCTAAAATGTTGCTCCTTTGAGGCCAGGTTTTGTCATAAAGCTGTGGCATAAATATACTGTGGAGACATAAATATACCGTGCATTCAGAGGAGGAGGGCTCAGATAATTCTTTTATCACATGGAAGAAAAATTAAAAGAAAAAAAAATTACAGCTCCCGCCACATCAGGCGGATTTTGAGAAGGAAGTGCTGGGTGATGGGAAAGAGGGTGAGGAATGGTTCTACTCAGAGAAAGCTGTATGACACTGCTTGATACGTGTCAGAAGAAGTAAGCAAAAATGACACACAGCAAAACACGCTGGACTAGCCTTAAAGCTTTCCTGCCTTAAAGCTAGTAACAAGTAGGTTCACTTACATCCCCTTCATTTTAGGGAAGGGACAGACTTCTTACTCCACATCATTCACCCAAAAAAAAAAAAAAAAAAAAAAAAAAACAGCATTCTAGGAAATCAGGGGCCACTTATAAATATGTATTGGTCTAGCTCAATCACTTAATAAACAATGTAAGACCTTCCGGAGTACAGACTACATGAGACTACATGAGACAGATTACAGGAGACATTCCCACAGAAGTTGTTTCAGCTACTCAGCTACAAGTATTTGAAATCAATCGCTGGTGTATGTAGCACCAACCTTACTAGTTTTACACCAAGAATTAAAAAAAAAAAAAAAAAATGTTTTCTGGAAACCTGAACTGAAAATTGAGCAAGTATCAAGCTCAGTGGATTTAGACCTCGTAGAAGCACGAACATCAATACCCTGCATACAACAGGCACGCATCACAGCTCACTGAAATGCAAGCTATGGCTTCCAGAGCTTGAGGAGCCCGTCCTCGCTGTAGGTGGCAATGAGGTTCTGGTGGGGGTGATGAGCAATGCCGATGACGTCTTTCTCGTGGACCTAGGGAAGAAGCAGAAAGAAGCACCAGGAGATGCCCCTCTCGGCAGCAATGCAAACCAAGTCATCTTTCCAAACAAAACCCAGATCTCTTCAAACAGGAGGAGAATGAACAAGAAAACAGAACTAAGGTTTAACATGCCTTATGCACACAACAAAGGCAGGGGAAGACAATGCCTCAGTATTAAGCTCTAGTTCCCCTTGCAATTGCTAGTCATGGGGGAGGGTGTGTAATGACCACCTACACTGACTGAAATGCACTACATCTAAGGGTTGCCTATCAAGCTCAGTCATTCCACTGGTTATCTCTCTTCAGTTTATTTAATCCAAGGCAAACTGAGAAGAGCCTGGATATGAGTTTCCATCAGCTGGAACACAGGTTAGCATCTGCTCTAGATCAACTAAATTCACCAGTTTTGAGCATATTCACTCAGTGGTCTTGATGGGTAAATGTTCTCTCAACTTATAAACTTCTTAATTTTAAAAGAAAAACCCATCCCATTCCACAGTTCAGGAACCTGTTTGTAAAATGGCTGCTTGAGATGACAGATGCATGAGCACAGAGCTTCTCCTCACAGGCTCTGCAAACACCACCACCACTTTGGTTGAGCCCGTATTTCTTTGGAGGCAGAAAAGCTCCAGCTAAGGACTTACTGTCAGAGTTCTCTCCAGCTTGCCAGTCACTGTGCTAAAGCAATAGAGCACAAAATCTTCACCAACACAGTAGATCCATTCACCACGGGGAGACAGGGCACAGCAGACAAAGTCACCACCTTCCCTCTTACCAGAGCTGAAGCTTCTCACAATCTGTAAAGACACCCCCACAGAAATAACTTTGCAGCCTATCAGTACTATGCTCAAGGTAAAAAAATGCAGATAGTACAAGGTCTGTTTAGAAATATCTCTCTATATCTGTAACTATATACGATAGCTCAAACTGTCTGAAAAAGCTGAGAATTTAGTGGTTTGCCATGAAAGTAAAACAGAGATATAGGACTTAACCCAAAATTAAGTTATGCCAGAAGTCTGGCATTCTTAAAAATGACCAAGGGATAAATCTGAAAGTTACTTGAAAGGCAACATACTTGTCCCTGCATATTCATAATGACAACTGTATTTGATCTGTTGCAAACGACGAAGTGTTCGGGGTTTTTAGGCAGCAGAATGACACTGTTCACAGTAATGTCTGTCCCAGCAGTGCTGCCAAGGGATTTGAAGGTGTTTGAGCACTCCGTTGTCTTCACATTCCAAATCTAGCACAAAAAATAAACACGAAAATAATCAGGATTAGAGAAATGGACCGTTTTTCAAGATGAGTGAAGATGCAGGATTAAGTTTTATTTAAGGCTCTAGAAGAGATATATGAATTCTAAATAGGGTAGTTAGAAACAGCGTTTAAAAACATAAAATTATCCCTCTTATTTTGAAGTATACATACCATGAATAATTTCGCTTATGATTAAATCAAATTTGAATTTCTATCACCACAAAGGCAGTCTGGATTGTTTTCACCAAGTCCCTGTTGCTAGGGATAAGTCCAGATTTGCCTTCTGATTTTAGGTAGCATCTGTAAATACCTATGTGGTCATCGCACATGCAGCCTACCCAAATTTAAATGAAAATCTGGTGAAAAAGTAAAGGCCTTACTCATACGAAAAGGAAAGATGTCCAAGCTTAAACCCATTTCAGGCACTAGAGCTGCGGGAGGCTGTTCCAGCAACTCTGAAACAGGAAATGGAACTGCTTGTCTGGTATTTAAAATAAAAGTATAACTAAACATCTGCAGAAGGTTTTTACATATTTCATTCCAGTGCCATCAAAATGATAGATACCATCTTCTTATACTATCCTCACAATCAGTGGCAGCCCAAAGAACAGTGCAAGCATGAAGTCATACAGTTTGAAGGTAGCAAGATCCGCTGCTTTCTCATTTACCTCACCCACAAATTGGGTATATTTACTCACCCCTCATACACTATATCAATGTTGTGCTTAATATGTCTACTTCTACATTCATCTATTTAGTCAGTAGTAGTCAGGTTAGTCAGTAAATTCTTATTCTATACTCAGTAGATCTATTTTTTTGGCTGAGATTATAAAGAGAAACCATCAGTTTCATTTTGAGTTTTATTAACGTTGGATTGCCCGTTTATACGGCTAGGGCCTCCTAAGCAGCAAGAACAGACAGGCAACAGTGAGTACAAGAACAACTAAACAAACAAGAAACCCTAATAATTCAGACAAGGCAGCCACTACCTTCTAGGAAAAGGGTCAATTCTACAGAACTGACAGAGGAACAGGCTGGTATTGCTCCTTTTCCTTTTCCACAGCACAAGCAGACTGTGCAGGACTGCTGAAGGAAACCTCACCAGTTCTCATTTAAATCATTCTACATGATTTATGAATATTATGAGATGAGATATTCCGAAGACAACTCCAAGAAATAGTTCTCCAAGTATTGCTATATATGTAACAAACCTTCTAGAACACACAAACACTTTACACACATTATTTACAAAGAGTAGATGCTGTGTTACCTTCACGGTGCCATCAGAGGATGCGCTTATAATATAGTGGCCATCCTGGGTAAAAGTAGCTTCATTGACAAAGGAGGAATGACCACGGAATTCCTTTAAAGTTTTGCCAGACTTTAAGCCATGAATCCTGTAACACAATTGAGGTCACAAGCGAGCAAGGAATGCATGTAGTGTGAACCACCCTGTGGTACACCCAGGTGTACCTGTATTTGAAGGCTGAGTTAAGTTTGAGAACAGGGGCAAGAATATTATATGCTAGAAATTGGTAAAACAGAGTTATTACAAGCCCTCTTTCAAAGACAACATGCATTTCTGTGAAAGGCTTAGAGAAACACCAACACATCACCTTAAAGGACAAGCAATCCATTCTGTACATATTATAAGACAGAATTACAAAAAGGGAAATCATGAAAATGTCAGAGGAAAAAAAATAATGAAAAGAAGGAGGAGGTCTGGCTTGGAGGAGGTCTGAGACTTCCTGGAGATTTCTACTTCAATAAGTGCCCAGTTCCCCAAAGCACAGCTAATATTTAAGTGAGGTTATCATACTCAGGGCTTTGTTGACCGGGTTCAGAACATGCACAGATAAAGATTTTCCCTGGGCACCTGTGTCAAGACTGTGATACCCTCATTATGAAAAATTCTCTGCTTGCACAAAACCAGATTTTTTCTTCTTTTATATTTTTTTTAATTCCCATTGCCTCCCATCCTTTTGCTGTATGCTTCTTAATTTATTTCAGTCTTAGCTTGCAGTATTTACTGGACACAAGACACAGTTTCCAAAGCGAGGTCTGAAGCCTTGAAAATGACATACCAGAATTCCTCCCTCTATTTGTAGCCTTGATTCAACCAGCCAACCTTCATAATCTCAATGAAAGTTTTTGTTACTGCAATCTAAACACACTAACATCTCCAAATAAAGTGTTTGTGTAATGTAGTCACTGCATAGTTGCTCCCAGATTCAGATACTATCTTCATTTTCATCTAAAGCAGTAAGGTAAGTACCACTGAGTTTTATAGCTAGAGGCTCCTGAATAGTATTTCATAACCACTTTCATTTAAACCTGAAACATACACCATTACTGGGATCCATCTGCTTTGCTGCACAAGCTCCATGTCCTGCAACTTCATGTTGTTTTCATGTTCATGAAACACACGGACAAGCCGAAGCAGTGACTAAGACAGCCAGAAAGCTACCATGAGCCCACACGAATGCATGAACAAAAGCTGAGGGGGGAAAGGCATGTCCAGCCCAGGAAAGAGAGCTGAGGTGGGTCAAACTGCTTCCGTCCTATCAGTAAAACCAAAAATTTAAATGGTGGTGGTATTATAAATCAGAATAAGCCTAAATAAAAAGAATTTGTAAACTAAAACTAATCCGAGTGGCTTTTAGCTGTGACAAAGTGCTTGTGTAGCAACAACAGAAGAGCTTTGCTGCAATTCAGAACCCAGCAGTGACCAGTTCTGCTTGGGAACAAGAACAGTGCAGAAGATGCCAAAGAGGTTTGGGGTCAGAATTACTACACGAGTGTTGAGAAAGGCCCTCCAGATGCCAAGAGCTCTAAGAGCCCTAGATCAGTTGCTGGTCATCTGCTACCTTGCATTAATACCGAGTTATGCCATTTCAGTGTCTAATTCTAGCTAGATAAATATTTTTTTAAAATGACAATGAACTTTCATTCTTGCTTTCCCTCACTCCATAAGGATCTCCGAAAAGGACAGGTAAGCTTGCCAAAATTTTGATTTCTCACTAGTCATCTGAAAAAAATGTAACAATTTAACACCAGCACCCAACATGGGCTTAAAGAGCAGATAGCCAGACTCTTCTCAGAAGTGAGCAGTAAAACAACATAGACCACTCTATATGTCCAAGCAAGAACTTCCCTACAAGCTCTATGACAAGGGGACACAGAGATGTGGTAGAGTCTCCACCTGTAAGGATTTTAAAAACTGAGATGGACTAGGCCCTGAATGAGCCAAGAGCTTTGCTGTGTTTCGAGAAGCATATTGGGCTAGACATCCCCAGAGGTCCCTCATGAACTACATTATTTAATAAGTGCATGTCAGGTTTGCCTTAAAGAAGGTCTCATAGTAACCTTTATGGAGAACAGATACAGCCTCACTTACCTTTGTGCCTGTCCCACACCAATCCATTCACCATGAAGTGCATTTGTGATACTGTACCAACTGATTATTTGCACCTCAGCTAACTAGCCTGCATTCCAGAGGAACTCTGAAGGACCTAGAAATCATCACTCCTCCTTTCCAGATTCTCAAGACACCAGCTTGTGAGCCTTTCATATCAGGAGTTTGGCTGCCCCAGATGACTGCCACAGCCATTGGGAAATTGAACTGTAAAGACTAAGTTTAAAGAAAATCATAACCCAGCACAGTACTGGTGCTGCCTAGGAGGACTGCATGAGGAAGGAAGCATCGTTGCCTGCATGAAGGCTTCAGAGATCTTATACCCGAAAACAGAGCTGTGGGGGCAGCCTACAGGAAAGTGGATTATATGTTGTAGTTTTAAGAAATGTGATTCTTTCTGTCTCTTTCTAATCATTGGAAGAAAATATAACCTGACATGACAGTTGTATAAGCAGCATAGCCACATCCCTTTCATGTAACAGCAATTCCAAAACAATGGTATATGGAGACCACAGGAAAAAAACATATGGAAGGGACTTCAGAAGCCTCAAAGCAAGACTTTCAAGTAGGATAATTTCACTCAGTCTTGTCAATTTAGTTCTGAATTTCCTCAAGTACATCACTAGTATGAAATCTATTTTGGAGAGACACTTAAGACAAAAATAAACATCCTAAAGCAAGGAGAGGGCTATGGAGGCTCTTCCAGATACAGATTGAAATTGTTGCCCTTGCAGCTCCCTGGTGTCGTCCTGGGCTGGATTTCTGGCAGTCCATGTTAGACTGCAGGGTAGGATGGGTGCTCATAAAATATTTCCTTTGGGTTCCTCCTCCCTTTGTTCCTATGCTAAAGGCAGGTTCTGTGTACCCCAGAGACACAAGGGAATGGATCTAGGGGCATGGATTTAAGGACAATATGGGCTCAGGGTGCAACGTGGGGCAAGAACCCTTTTACCACTATGGTAGTTACTGTGAGGTATAAAAAGCTAGCAAGTATTGGTGATCAGGCTGTTCAATTTGTCTTAAATAATGGCTACCATCTTGCTATCCCTAGATTGTTTTCTTTCTCTCTATTATAAAAATTACTATTTTTAAATGCACAACTCTTTTTCAAGCTAGGAGGCTTCCAGAAAAAAAAAAAAAGAAACAAGAAACAAACAAACAAAACAAACAAAAACAAACACCCTTGGCCAATTTGAACAAGATGCCACAAATGATGTATTTGGGCCTCAGCCTTGAAATAAAGCAAGTGAAAGGTCAAATGTTCCAGCTGATCCTCTGCTAACCTCAAGAGACTCTCCTGTTAAAATAAAACACAGAAGGATCAAATCTGTCCCAAAACAAAACACATCCAGAAGTCAACCGTCCAATACGAAACCTCACTTCTTATTTCCCTTGCAATATAGTTAACTTCTTCTCCATTTATTCTTACCTGATTGTTTGATCAAAAGAAGCACTAAGAATCTGGCTGCTGTCTTTTGAGAAACTGAGGCAGGTAACACCTTTACTGTGTGCTCGTTCAAATCTTCTCAGACATTGACCACTCTGGATTTTCCACACCTGAAAACAAGGCAGCAAACGACACAGGGATGGTTACTAACTTATGAGAGCACCGACATATAAATATCCAAGCCCATGTGTATCTTAGTTTCTGGATCACACTAAACTTCTTTCCACGTGAGAACACAACGTTACCATGATTGCAAGAGAATCTTTCTGACAACCACCACCTACCCAGTTCCAGAAAAATATTTGTACCTTGATCTTTCCATCCTGTGCTCCAGTTGCTAGCATTTCTGTATCTCTGCTGAAGCACATGCACAACACTGCATCATCCATCATCATAAAGTTATCCTGTGCCTGGTATTTCAGATCCTAAAAAGGAAAACAGAAGATCCACCAGTCACAAGAATGAAGCAGAGTGGATTTTAAGCCAATATGTAACAGCACTAACAGTTTTAATTTCAGCATATGCACTTTAGTGCCCATCCTCAAATAGAATAGGCAGTTTGGTCATTCTGGTCAGACTGCTGCTGCAGATTCTTTAGGCCTTGAATGCTGGAACAGGCAGGCTACAGTACCCTGCACAACATCATGTAGCATTTCTGCAATGGAATCCTAGTGCTCATGGCCAAACACACTCCCCAGGGCCTTACAAAAAGGAAAAAATAAGCAAAATCCAACAACAGGAAAATGTTACTGTCATCATTTTAGAGACAGGAATTAGAGACCCACAAGGGCAAAAAAATATTGCACAGGGAAACCTGTGACAAATCTGATAATTCCAGGCCTATTCTCCTGAATCACCAGGAGACAACCTCTTCAGATTCACTGTCCTAAAGGAATGAAAATGAACATGACATCTTATCTCAAAGAATAAAACCACGTACTCTGGCCAATGAGCTATCTAACTGAAACAATAAGTAACTTACCTTCCTGATCTTTCCAGTAGTGAAATTCCATACTTCAATGAAGCCATCCACAGAGCCAGTGACCAAATACTGGCCATCTGGGGAAAACCGGGCACACTCCACATGTGACTTCTGCCCAAACTGTTTCATAGAAGAATACAAATTAAAGTTTAACAAAACCACAGTTTAAATTCTGCAAGTTGCTTATTCTAGTGATAAAACCAGTATTTTCTAGGTTTCCTCAGTGAAATTTTGAGAGACAGCAGATGCTTGATATTCTGCCTTTTTCAGCAGGAGAAAAAAGATGAGTAACTATGACAACCAAGGATAAAAACTGTTTTCATTAATCAATACAAAAATCCCCAAATCATTTTTTTTTCTACTTCCTTTACCAGTACTAATGAAGTATTTCTGTCAAGTTGCCACTACATGCAACAAGGATTTCACACACACCAATTCATGACTCCTGAAAAGTGGCATCTTCCACGCACATGAGACCTGGCAGAGATACTACAGTGAACTGAAGTTTCTGGCTTCAGGGAACTGCTTGACCTAGATGCAAAACATTCAGAGGAAAACGCTGCCTACTCTGCATTGTAAGCAATGTGAAACCACTACGATGTTACAGCACTATTTTGTTGCTCTTTTGAAATGCGTACGGTAAAATTTTTAATGAAAATACAGATTATGTTATATAGGTTATTACCAAAACTTCAGGGGTTCTCGGAAGAAGGAACAAACAGCAGTAATACATACAAAGAGCAAATGAAATCTCACCTTTATGTGTCTGCTCAGCTGTGTGGGGAACTTTTCTTCCTCCACATCTTTCACGGCTGCTTTGCCTCGGAACAAGTCAATTGTCATACCAGGAGGAAGCAGGCCCTGATGCTGCTGCCACTTCAACGCCTTCGGAAAAGTGGGAATCCCGCAGACAGTTAGGTATCAGTTAACAGAAATCTCCACAAGCATTTTGGTACAAAAGCTAGAATTAAGCAGTATTTTCTTGTACACAGAAAGCGCACACTACAGAGTTTGTGACTTGACTCAACTACAAGTAAGATTTCTTAAGTTATCCTTCCCAAATCTTGACTGGAAACAGAATGGGCAACATTTATTCTCCAATGCTATTTGGGAGTGAAACAGAATGAGAAGAGCAGGTCTAAAATCAGCCTTTGATACTTAGTATATACTATGCACACAGAGTGACAAGTTTGATCTTTCTTTAACTCAAATTACCTGATCATTTGTCCATTTGCTGGTAACTCAAAGCAGCAAAGTTAAAAGGATATGTAAACTTTCTTTGAACACACAGTTCATCTTAACAGAGTCTTGTAAAGCCCCTTGAACAGATTAGCTGACTCGTGTCACAGGACACATTACAAGATAATTTATTCAGCATATATATTAGTTTTAAACCTTAAACCTTAAAATAACAAAGTATAAATTATCGCTTATGCAGAGCATAAGCAAATATGTTCTTAGAAACAGCAGTTACAAGCTTAACATCGTAAAATATCTTTCGCAAGCATTAATATTTGTTTTGAGAATAACTACTCTAAGTCTAAGCAATTCTATGAGAAGAAATCTGCCTTTACAATGATCAGTGTTCCTAAATTGCTATATTCTTGCCACTGGAATAGAACATTGTTTTTTAAATACAATATGTGTAAGTGTGCAGTATTCAAGCTTTATTTCTACAGAACTGTAGAAACAACCAGCTGTTACACAGTGAAATTATCACCTTCATCTACTGAAATTCACACGGCTACTAAAACTTTCTCTTTTTCTCTCCTTTCCTCAAGGATTACCTGGCCCAGCAAAGCCATAAGACGAGATGGAGGCACCACACTGACTTCTCCAGCTAAAGCCTGCGCGATTGCAGCTCTCCGCTTTTCTTTGCTACTTCCATCTGGGTATGCCTAGAAATAAGTTAATTTTTATGAAGTTATTCTGAGATACTTGATAAAGAAAGTTCCATTGCTTTCAGCTGAATCCCCTTCACTTTTTCGCTGAGGCCGTCAACATAGCCCTATTGCTTTTCTCCAGCCCTTTAAACACTTGGGATACGTTTTGGATTAAAAATGTCAGGCCTACATAGAGACACCGTTATTATTGTTATTAACAATATTATTTTAATTAACCTTGTTATTATTAATACTGTTTACATGACAACTGTATTATTGCTAGTATTATACTAACAATAGATGATTGCTAGAGATCCCTTCCAACCTCAGCCAGTCTGCTATTCTTTGATTATATTAAATAAATAAATAAATGAACAGTCTTTGTCACATGAAGGCCAAAAAGCAAGGCAAAGCTGTTGAATGAGGCCAGTATCACCCTGTGGCAAGATTCAGAGGTAAATCCCCAAAATCCTGGGTTCACTAGCCTTAAAAACCCTTGTTCTACCTTGTAACAGACCATTGGATATCACTCCCCAAACACGTCAGAAAACGTGTAAAGCCACCAAAGTTTCCTTGGAATAGCCCACTCCCGAACGTTCCAGTGAATCCCACAGCCTTACAAGGGAGAGGAGAGTCGGATGCTACGGGAAGCCCCTCTGAGCGCCAGGGCTGGTGCCACGTGGCGACAAGGGGTCCCCCCGGGCCCGGCCTCACCTCGCGCGGGTCGAAGTACGAGCGGGCCAGCAGGTTCTCGAGGTGGATGTAGCGCTCGGGCTGCGTCTGCTTCAGCATGATCATGGGGTCGGTCTGGCGCAGCAGGGAGCGGGCAGCACCCAGCTCGCGGAGCTCGATCAGCTCCAGCACCACCTGCAAGGAGAGCCCCGCGGCCCCGTCAGCACCGGGAAGGGCCTCGGCGCTGGCGAGGCCGCACGCAGCCCGCGGGCACCTGCTCGTAGAGGTCGATGAGGGTCTTGTCGGGCAGCTTGAGCGACTGGATGGCCTGCAGCACCGTGTCCCAGTGGCCGCTGTTGATGTCGGCCACGAAGCTCTCGATGCTGTCCACGGTGTTGAGCGACACGGTGGTCTCCTCCTGCAGCGTGGCGAGCGCGCGGTGCAGGCTGTTCTCCTTCAGGTACTGCATGATGAGGCGGATCACGCTGCGGGACAAGGGGCACAGACGCCGAACCGTCACCGCCAGCGCCAACACCGGCCGCCATCAACGGGCGGCCGCCGCGCCCGGCCGAGGCCTTCCGCCGCCCGCCGGCCCCGCTCGCCGCCGCCGCCGCCCGCCTGCCCGCCCACCCCAGGTGCCACGAGGCCCCGCGGCCATCTCACGCACTCGGAGGACTCGATCTCGATCGACATTTTGCCCCGCCGCCACCAGGCCTCACCGCGACGCAGCCGCTTCCGCCCTCACGCGGACGCTACTTCCGGCCGCCGGGCCGCCCCGACAGCCCACGTGACGGCGGCGGCGGCCCCGTCACGTGGTCGGGGAGGGGGGCGGGGGCGCGCGCGGGCCGCGCTGCGTCACAGGGGCCGCGCGCGCGCGATGGCGAGGGGAGGGGGAGCGCGGGAGTGACGTAAGAGGGGGCGGGGCTACGAGTGTGCCTGGTGTCACCTCGGGGCGTGCGAGGGTGGCGGGTGTCACTGCGGGGTGTGCGGGGTGTCTGGTGTCACTGCGGGGCGTGCGGGGGTGACGGGTGTCACTGCGGGGTGTGCGGGGTGTCTGGTGTCACTGCGGGGTGTGCGGGGGTGCCTGGAGTCACTTTGGGGTGTGCGGGGGTAGCAGGTGTCAATACGAGGTGTGCAGGGCTAATTGGTGTCACTGCGGGGTGTGTGGGGGTAGCGAGTGCTGGTTGGGGGTAACTGGTGTTTTTGGGAGGTGTGTGGGGGTAGCGGGTGTCACTGGGAGCCTTGTGGGGCTAACGGGTGTCACTGGGGTGTGTGCAGGGTAATGGGTGTTAGAGGGAGGCGTGCGGGGGTAATTGGTGTCACTGTGGGGTATGCAGGGGTGACTAGTGTCAGTTGGGGGACCTGCGGGGTAACTGGTGTCACTGGGGGACGTGGGAGTAACTGGTGTCACTGTGGGGTGTGTGAGGGTGACTGGTGTCATTGGAGGATGTTTGGGGTAACTGGTGTCGGTTGGAGGACGTGCGGGGGGGTAACTGGTGTCACTGTGGGATGTTCGGGGGTGACTGGTCCTGCTGGGAGATGAAATCCTCTTGGCTGTTTTTCTTTTTTTCTTTTTTTTTTTTTTTCGGTAATTTTGATTGCTAAGCACTGAAATTGGGACGTGACCGAAATTTGGACGTACCCCCGACAGTGCGAGCTCTGCCCTTCAGGTCTGTGATCCAATATTAGTGAATAACTTTGTATAAATCAGTCCTTCCTTAGTTATTATTAGCATGCCTCGACTGCGTTTAGTTACGGCGTGGAAGAACTGCAGTATTCTGCAAAATGAGTAACGTAAATAAATAAATCCGGAAGCCCTGTCCCAGATATGCCCTTGGAGAGCCCTCCAGCGGTGCCCGAGCTCCTGCTGCTCGTGTGTTGCCAGCACCTGCGTGGAGAGTCGGAGCTTGTGGTTTTAGCACCTCTGCAGAAATCATGATCCCATTGCAGAGCACTGCACGAGAGGAGATGCTGCATGGCCAGGGGCCTCGCAGACCTGCGGGGACTTGCGCTGCCCTTTCTCCTCATTGCTAATTAGGAGCTGCAGAAACAGTTTTGGTTTTCTCGCCTCTCTGACCGCAGGGCCGGAAGCGAGTCCTCCTGTTGAAGCACGTCTAAATCAGTCTCGAAATAAGGCGCCTCCCTCTGAGGCCACCCGCTTGGGAGAGACTGTAAGGGGGAAAAAATCTGTGTCATTTCTGTTTCTCGGGTCTTGAGAAATTTTTTCTGAGTCCTGAGAAAGCCCTGCAGAGAGAGACAGCATCTTGAATCTGCCATTTAAGCTGCTCTCGAACCTCTATAAAAACGAGCTCTGCTCCTTATGCTTATCAAGGGCACTCGTCCTCGCTGCTGGTGGTGCAAACTGGGCTGCGGTGGGAGGACTGGGACCTCCAGGGATGTTATCCTCAGTGCTGGGCTCCGAGGAGGGCCCTTGCTGGAATACTGCAAATGTCCCCAGTTCAAGAGGGACACTGAGAAGCTGGAGAGGGGCCGACGACTTGGACTAATCAGACCTTAGGTCTCGGGAGTCTGTTCCCGTTGCCTGGCCTCCCGTTCTGACCCGTCTTCTCTTTGAAGTTCATGGAGAAGAGGGGAAAGGAAATGAGAGCAGAGGCCCTGCTTTTCCCGCAAAATGCCTCATTCCTTATAAAATCATTTGGCAGAAATCTCTTTCAGCTGGAGGAGCTGGATGCCTCACAACATGCCTGCAGCCATTTCTCCTCCTGTCCAGCTCCTCCGCCTGCTCAGCCCCTCTGCAGCAATAAAGCCAGGGAAGTGCAGATGGAAGCATCCCCTGGAGAGGTAATTCCCCCAAAGTGTGTTCTGAGAGGCAAACCAAACGTCCTGGTACGTGCTCTGCTGTCCTGCAGCGTGGGCCGTGCCACGGCGACCCTTGGAGCAGCGCGAGCTTGGTGTGTACGTGCTAGATTGGGCTGTTGGTTTCATGGCAGCTACTTAAATCAGGCTGTGTGCCCCTTTCATAACGATGGTGCTGAGCGAGCAGAGGCAGCTGCTGTGCGTGGAAGGAAACAGAGCAGAGCGAGAAGGATGGAGCTGAAGGGCACGTGGTGATCTTCATCCTGAGGATCCCGGTGTCCAGCAGAGCAGAGACCTCCCCCGTGCAGATCTCTCTGCACCGACTGCCCTCGTCGATGGGCTGTTGCATGCAGAGGGTGGGATGGTGGTAGGGGCTGGGCGAGACACCCCAAGATCCAGTGTTTCCTCCTCTGTCCAGCACCTCCTTGTGAGCCGGGCTCATGCATCGCTGCCAAAGGCGCCCGGCCCGCTTCGGGCTGCAGCCGCTCTCGCTTCCCCTTTGGGGAGGTGAAAGGAAAACACGAGCGCGGTCACAGATTTCCTGCGCCTCGAGCTGGCTGCAGCCACCTGCAGTGCTGGGCCCGGGGGGTTTCACATCCCCTTTGGGGCCAAACCTACCCCGCTGCTGTGCGGTCGAGGCCGAGTCTTGCCCCAAAGCCTCCTCCACAAGCGCATGTCCTCGTTGAGGAATGCAATAGAGCACCCCACGCTTGCAGCGGAGGAGGCCACCTGAAACAGTGTGACATGATGTTTGGGCTGTGTCATCTTCTTATGCAGGTGCTTGGGCCAAGAGGCCACGTTACAGCTTCGTTTCTGAAGCTGGACCTTGCGGCCAGTTACCGTAACTTTAATACATGGCTTTAAGTCGGAATTGCCTCAAGGTTATAAGTGGAGTTAGAAACTAGAATTTGGGGCGAAGGGCTTTTCTTTGGAAACGTGCGCCTTTCACTTCTGCAGACCGCAGGCAGGACGAAACCCCGAGGACTATGAGAAAAGCAACTTCTGTATAACTGGGAACTAATCATGAATAATGACCCTCTCTGGTGACGTTAAACAGAATTAATTCTATTTAACTTGCAGGCTGTGTTGTATTTCTAGGTTGTAATCTTGGGCCGGACTCTGGGGTACTTTTACACGAGGCAAGATTTGATAACATGAAAGGTAACCAGAAAGAAAAAAAAAGTGTTATAAAGCAGTGCTGTTGACTTGGCAGGTGGCAGCCTTTCCTCAGAATTAGCACCGCTAGTCCCTCCCTGGGGATCTTATCACCAAAGCAGCTGTAGCCTGTTCCCTGCCATCCTGGCCAGCCGCAGGATGAGCAGGAGTCCTCTCCTCGGGCAGTTTCTCCCTGATATTCCAAGTAACAGCTATTTCCTTGCCTTGGGAGATGTCTGACCTGGTTTCCGTTCCTCCGGCTTGTGTCCCCTCCCGGGATGTCACTCGGAGGGCGCCGGCGCTGCTGTCCCTTTGGACGAGCTACATCCCCCCGGAGAAGGGGGAGAGGAGCAAGGACCAAAGACACTTGGCTGTCTCTGAGCGATCTGCTGTGTCTGCACAAGACTCCCAGGCCCGGCCAGGAACATCACAACTGTCTGCGTGGATCAGCTTTCACCCGTACCCTGGAAGAGAGGGGTGTTTTGCCAAAACTTGCACTTGAGCAGTATTTTGTTTTGTTTGTTGTGACATAAGAAGCTCTAGGCATTACTTGTTGACTTAACCGGAGAATTATATGTCACAGACCTTGTTTTGCTCTTACTCTGCTGCCCACAGCCCTGCTGCTCTCTCCATCCTTGTGCCTGCACCTCCAAGACCACCATCTGCCTTTTTTTGCTCTTTCTTGTAACAACTGACACTACCAGGACACATTTGTAGTTCTGGGCGGATGCTGGGTCCTCCCCTCGCCTCCCCTTTGCCACCAGTCCTGTTTGTACTTCTCCCATGACAAGTATTAATTGAGATTCCCTATCATGAAGGACAGTTTTCCTGTCCTAAGGTTGCTTAGGAGCCTTATCTAGCTTTAAATTTATCCTTGCTTTGAGCAGAGGTTTGAACCAGACATCTCCAGAGATCCTTTCCCAGCTTTTCATTTTTCCTTTTCCTGTGATTCCATGATTGTTTTAGGTTTGCTCTGCTTTTGTTCCTTTTTTTCCTCTAGAAGGGAGATTTGCCATAACTCAGGTGCTGTCGCAATGGTACAGCGGGATCGTGCAGCCAGGAAGGCAGCCGAGGTTGAGGAGGAACCTCCACAGCTTTCCCCAGTCCCACTGGGGAGCTGCGTTTCAGCCTGGCCTTTCCTGCCCATTGAGATATGCTGTCGTGAGCCTGTGCCAACCACTCCACTCGGTGCTCCAGACATTCATCCTGCAGATACCTTGGGGTTGAGGATACCATGGGGTTCAGGACAACCATGGGGTTAAAGGCCAAGACTAAGCTACTTGCATCCAGTGCTGATACTTCTCAGTTGTAGGCTGTCTTTGGACGCACAAGAGCAAATCCTGGGAAAACAATTATGGTAACCATTTTGCAAACAAATTTGTTGGTTTTCATAACTCCCCAACAGCGTCGCATCTCGGAACAAACCCAAAGCTGCTGAGGGAAGTGCTGGGCCGAGCAGCTTCCTTGCTGGACGGCACTTGGTGGTGACTGTAGACGCGAACTTGAGCAGGGTCAAGGAGTCCTTCTCAGGGCACACTGCCTTTGGGGCTGGATGAGGAGGACAAGGCCAGCCTCATGGAGGGGTGTTGGGACCCTGCTCACCAGCAAGGTGAGGTGCAGCAGGGTTATGGAGCGGTCCTCATCCTCAGCGCGTTTCCTCTCACTAATTTCACCACAGTGGCTGCCGGCGTTTTAAGGCCTGTGCCATGTAATATCAGCCGAGACGGAGGAACGAGAAACATGGGAGCAGCCTCCACCCTGAGCTGCTGGTGCTGGGGCAGCCTGATAAATATTAGCAGAAGTCAGTTATTTCCTGCAAAGGAGGGTTGTTACTGCTCTGCCCTTATTTTGTATCGTAGTCCTAGCAATGCTGTAGCTCTGACAGCAGGGGTTAGAAATCAGATTTGTTAAAACATTGCAATGTCATTATGTCTAGTACTTTTTCAGAGTTTCCTGGATGTTACTTGAAACAGGATAATCACTTACTCATGTGCAACAAAAGACCACATGGAAGCTGCTCACAAAAGAAGCCTCAGCTCTTGTAAACAAATGAGCTCCTCTCTGTTTTAATTTTCCAACCAAAATTCCATGAACAAATTAATTAAACATCTCCCTTTGTTCTGGCTTTCGTGTTTGCTCTTGGATACAAGCGGCCACAGTGGGGGGATGGAAGCTACGGGACTTTGCTCCTAGAATAGGGACGCTTGTCTGCATTTGTTTCTGTAGGTATCTGTTTCTAGTCCAAAAATATCAGAATAAAGAATATTTTTGCTCTTTGGTCTCATTTGTGCAGTGCATTCACATTACCAAAGATGGAATACTTTGGAGAAGATACAAGAGGAGGATTTCAACTTAATCAGGTCCAGGCACAAGTTTTGGACCCATAGCTAAAGCAGCCGAGCATCAGCAACATCTGTCTCCTTTCTGCGCTCAGATCCAAGAGGAGTGAAGAGCTATCCAGACATTTTTATGACAAAAAAAAAAAAAAAAAAAAAAAGCTATTCAAGAAGGACCTTGCCTTTTCTCATCTTTATTTTTCCTCCTCCCAGAGACAGAGCAGTAACCTTTATTAACACTAAGTCTGAGAAACGTGCCTATGCTCAGACAAGAACACAGAAGGGAGTTTGTTCCTGTGGGGTTTTCCTTCGGGCAGGAATGTGTAATCAGTGTGTGCAATGGATTACGCCCATCATCGCCGTTGGTTGGGACAGCTCCGGGAGCGAGGATCTGGGTCGCGTCAGGATTCCCAGAAATGAGAGCAGGAAGCCGCCCGCGTCCCGCCAAGCTCCTGCAACGAGCTCTTTGGAGGGGAGCCTGCAGAGAAAGTGGGTCATGAAGGTGGGGAGCAGCCCATGAGCCAAGGTGCAGCCTTGGCCATTGACCACCCACCTCTTGGTGGCCACCTCACCTCTGAGCTGAGGTCCCAAAGCTGGGGGACCCTCTGGATCCTGCTGTTGCAACCGCTTTTCTCGCTGTGAAACGTTGCACCATCCGGGCTCACCTGGTTCGGGAGCAGGGGGTTCTCACCTGGACACTTTGCAAGCCGGGTCCTGGGGTGACAGTAGGGAATGGCTGATGCTCCACGGGACTTGTGCTGTTCCGTGGGACTGTGACCATCTGCTGGCTCAGATCCGCAGTGCTTACGAAATCAGAGAAAAGCTGAAACCAGAAGGGAGCTCTGAGGGCCTCTAATCCAGCCACGTGTCCAAGCAGACTAACTCCAAACCTGCATCGGGCTGCTCTGGGTCTTATCCGGCTGCCTTTGGAATATCCCCGAGAGCAGAGATCCCCCTGCTCTCCCTGGGCACGTGTGGGCTGGTGTGACCCGAACTCGTGACGTGCTCGGCGGGTAGATGCGAATGGGGGAGCAGCAAACAGAGTCCGTCCCATGGTCTGCTGTGGGGCTGGAGGGCACAATGTGCCCAGGACAGGGAGCGGGGCCTGCGGAGGTGTCTGACCACGCAGGACCTCTGATCAAAAACCTGCGGCACCAAGGAGGAGCAGGGCGGACAACTTCCCAGGTGCTCCGGGTGGGCAACAGGAAAACTGCCTCCCTGGCGCTCCTGTGTGCCTGGCTCTCTGGACAAGCGGCCGCTGCCGCCCTGCTCTGCTGGGTGCCGAGGGGCCGTGAGGGAGGAATCTCTCAGCAAAGGGGTGTTTCTCAGCACCCCTCGCTGGCAGCGGTGCCAGGAAGAAGCTTTCCCTGCCTCATCAGCTGCTGGCAGCGCATCCAAGCAGGACGTTAAGCGACATGGTTTGATCCAAGGCTGATTTTTGCTTTTTTTTTGTTTTCTTTTTGTTTTCCCAAGGTCGGCAGCGGCGTGGCGCGCAGCGCCGCGCACGGCGGCGTTTCCAGCGGTGACGAGCGCCGTTTCCACAGCAGCGTGAGTCAGCGTCTCCGCGCCGCCGTGCCCGGCAGCGCCCGGGGCTCGGCGCAGGGTACGTATGGTGCACGGATAGGCAGTGACGTGCGGGTGTCGGGAAGGTCGGAGGCGCTCTGGGAACGGGAAATGCGGCCAAGAAAGCATCGAGTCAGCTTTCCTGCCAGCTCCGTCCCGGCATCCCTTGTGCAGAATGGCAAGAAATGATGCCTGCAAAAGCGTCACATGAAACTGAAGGGCATAGACTACATTTAGTGTTAAGCTCTCCTCTGAGCACCCTGCAGGCATATCTGCAACATCTGCTTATCTTCTTGCCATGCACTGCCTGCCCCTGTGTGAGCATGCGAGTTGCTGTGCCTGGGCACGCGCTGGGTCAAAGCACGAGGCAAGGGCACCGTGCAGCCATCACCATGGCCCTCCCCATGGCGTAGAAGCAGGGCCTCTCTTTGACTCAAAAGCAGTAGTGAGGGCTGTGGGGGAGCAGTGAGCACCCCTGTGTGCACTCCATGCACAGCCCCAGCCCTGCACCCGCAGCAGCAGAGGATGCCGACTGCCCTCTGCTTTCTGCAGCAGTCAGAGGGCACAGCGCTCGCTGGTGCTCATGTACCTTGTGTTGACATAGTGCAACCCAGCGCCGACGTGCGAGCAGCCCCACGCAGGGACAGAGCGCGCGGGTCAGCAGAAGGCCTGGCCAGAAGCTCCTCGTCATGGACCACCAGCTCAGCGTGCAGGGAGCACCGCGGGCAGCCCCAGGGCCATGCAGGGTCTGATCCTCACGTGGATCCGTCTTCCTCCACCAGCAGCAAGCGCAGACGCCCTTCCTGCTGCTGGCCAACGCGTAGGCACCTTCAAGTCACTGGCTCCTGGCCCCACCTGGGCAATAAACAAAGCTGGCAGGATACGGGGAAGTGCCTGGGTGTTTGTTCAATGCTCTCTTTTGAGAGCTGTGTAAACATCAGCGTGCTCAGAGCAGGCTGTGTTTGAAACATGATGCTCCTCTGGGAAAGGTCACACATTTCCTAGGTGCATCGCAGCATTACCGGCAGGAACCAGCCCAAATAAAGGGCAACGTGTGAAAAACCTGCCCCTCCACGTCATTGCTGTCCCCGTGTCCCACTGCCACAGCCGGCAGCTCCGACGTGACTCACGCGTTTTGGCCAGGCTGCCCGGCGCTGGGAGGAGACTCCGGGGCTGGCAGGCCCTCTCCTGCAAGGCGTGAGTCAGCACCGCTCGCTTCCCAGGGAATGTCACCCCCGGATTAGTGGTTTTCCTCATCCTGCTCACGCCCGACGTCCCAACCCGGCTGCTCTGTGCGCCGCATTCCCACAGCCAGCGAGCCCTGTCCTGGGCCGAGGCAGGTCCCCTCCGTAGCACCACGAATGTGCCATCTGCCTCACCATGCACCTGTGAAAAACTGTGCTTGCAGTGAGGGGTTTCTAATGTGTTTATTGCCTGAGAAATGTCACAGCTCAGGATTTCTCTGCCATAGCGTTTCCGTACTGAGCAGGATGTTGCTTCCCTAATACATGCTGAGGCGGAGGTCTGGCCCTTCGGAGTGCGAGTTTTGCCCTCCGTGGTTGCCCACATTTCACAGCAAACCTCCTTTTCTGCCCTGCAGCCCAGTGCAAGGCCGCGTCTGCCGGCTCTTCATGTGCAAGAAGCTTGGAGCAGCCCTGGAGCGGACGTGGTTGTCCTCGGTTCTGCTGGTGCTGCAGAGCTCGGTCCAACACGGACCACGAGGTGAGCATGGGTGTGATTGGGGCTTCCTTGCCCTGAATCCCTGCTCCTGGGGGCTCTGCTTCCCGTCTCCTCGAGTTCTTCTGGCGGGATCAGCCTGCCGTTCGAAGCCCTTTGCCCCTGTGGTCCTCCCTGATGGATGAGGTGCCTACGTGACCCAAGAAGCCCCCGCTGGAAGCAGCGCGGCAGAATTCCCGGGGCCTGGCGGGCGCATGTCCAGGCTGCTGCAGCGCACGGATGTCTGCGCTGCGGCTGCCAGCCCGGGGCATGCGCCCAACGTGAGCGTGCCATGATGCAGAGCTGCATCTCGTGCAGCTTTCCGAGGTGTTGCACGTGCTGTGGCGGAGCCCTGTCCATGCACAGGCAGGTTCTGGCATCTCCTGCTCACGGAAGAGGTCTGCTCTCCACTCTGGCAATCTGCTGCCGGTATCAGCCCAAGAAAGAGAGCGCGGCCGCCAAGTTCTGTTCTCTTATCCCTCCATCCAGTCTTCTCTGGGCCAGCCTGCTCCTTGCATTCTTGATTTGTAGCCATCTCCCAAGCAGAACATGATGCTACATAAGCTATCTTGGTGTGAGAGACGTGCAGACACACATCAGCCTCCCCACTTGCTTCGTGCTTTTTTTGGGCTCGTTCTTGAGCCCAAAGACTGGTCTCCCCCTGAGGTCGTTCAAACACCATCTGAATCCTTAACTTCAGAACTCACAGGCTCCTCATGGATTGCACCGCATCCTGCAACAATATATAGGCCCAGGAAGCTATAATGAGAGGTATAGCATGGTGATCCTAGAGAACAGCCACACTGAAGTGATCCCCAATGCTGAGCAGCATCTCTTCTGGGGAAGTCATTCCTGCTGGGGATGTGCTTTTTCCCCCCTTTTCCCCAGAAAGCCTGCCCAGTGCTGTATGCTAATCCCTAGGATTTGGGGTGTTGGGCATGGGGGCTGCTTGGACGTGTCGGTGCTGCTGTGCACCCAAGTGCTGGGTGGCTGAGGTGATGGATGGTGGGTGATGGACCAAGCGTTGCCTGCTCTGTTACCTGCATGCGGAGGAATACGGGCAGTTTGGCACACGGGACCAGGACAAGCGCAACACTTTCCCACAGATTTCGAGCCTGTCCAAGAGGGGAATTTCCAAAACTCGTGGTGCTTTCTGAGGAATGCAGGGGGAAAACAACCGCAACAGAGATAGGGACAACTTCAGGCAATTTGACAGCTGCACCCTGGCTCTTTTAGGATGCTGTGCACTGTATCCCCACTCCATTGCCCCCAGGAGCATCAGCCCAAGCTCTAGCGATGGAGGTGTGAGGCCGTCTCTGCTTCCTCTCTGCCTGGCCTCCCAGCACGCCTCTGGAAGACCATTTAAGTTCCCTCATAAATGAACTGCTGGAAAACTTCCTTGTTGGGGGGCATCAGTTTTTTCCTCCTCCACCATTTTCTGGAGCAGAGAAAATAAAGAAAACAACAGTTCTTGGTTTGGAGCACAGGAAAAGGAATCAGCTTGCTAGAAACAGATGTCTTTATCCACTTCTGATCCCACAGTGAGTCTTTCCCACCTGATGCTGGCAGATGGGCTGCCCCGTTGGATACGCGTGTTTCTGTGTCCCCCTTGCAGCACAGACAGCAGCCGTGCTCCTTTGCCACCGCGGCAATGCACAGGAGCCAGCACTCCGTGTTCGTGATGCTGTGTCCCACCTACACACATCCGCGGGCTGCGTTAGCCCCGCTGGCCGCAGCACAAACAGCCCACGGTGCTGCCCGTGGGCACGCTGCAGCCGCCGCGGGACAACTGCTCCCTCAGGCAGAGCTCGCATCTGGCAACACCGGCCTCCAGGTGCATTTCCATCGTTTCATCAGGTATGGTTTATTCAGCAGTGCAGTGGTTTATTCAGATTCAGAGCCCCCTGTAGCAGGGAGCTATTCCGTGCGAAGGCACCATGTTCCTGCCATCTGCAGAATGCAGGGTGGTTTCGTAACAGCTATTTTTTGAAAGGTCATTGAACTGCTTTAAGCCCTATTTCTGTTTTCTTAGGGCATGAATCTTACCAAAGCATCAGGTGATATTAAGTAAAAAATGCTTTGGAGGAAATCTTATTATGTAACAGGAACTATTCCTCTTATTGGGTTGAAGCAGTAATCCTGTTTTGGTTTTTCAAAGGAGAAAAATAAAGAAAAACAAGTTTGACAACACCGTGCCTCAAGGATGACTTCGGTAATAGTTTTCAGCCTCTTTGTTGATCCAAGTGCTATTATTTACCCAGGCCTGAAGCCTGCATAAGTGGCCCACTATTCCCTTGCCCTTCTATCTTCATGCTGGAAATACATGGTCAATTTTCTTCTGCTGCAGAGAGCTGTGCTAAAATGTTAAGACCGGTGTGGACAATGAGAGCCTGTGAGTGCCAGGTATGGGGGCTCCAGCGGGAAGCAGTGGTCACCAGACACACAGGAGGAGACGGCAACTGCAGTCATAGGACACGGGGCTCCTAGCACTTCCCAAAACACCCAGCTCCGGAAAACGAGGGATGGCCTGGAATAGCCCCAAAGACATCAGGCTGAAGCTCTTAGAAAGCAATGACAGGAAGGCAAGGAACAAGGTAGGAGGAGGTAAGGAGTCAAAGATAAGGAGATGGAGGACATTGGACCAGCTGCTTGGATTTTGGGGCTTGCGACCAGGATAGACCACTTGGACGCTCCTCTCTTAGACCATCTTGTGAGCATGAGGATGTGGGAGTGAGTAAAACTGCCCTCATCTTAAAATGAAACTTCCCCATTTTGTACCTCTCTGGGTGAGATTTGGCAGTTGCTGCAGTGTCTACTTTGACAACCACCCGGAATATTTTCTCTCCATTCTGAGATTTCTGGGTTGTTTTTCTGCCAGCGCCACGAGCAGACCTGGTGCCTGGTACTGCCTATCTCCTGTTATCAGTGTGGTGTTGCACATGGGGTAACAGGAGAGGCCTTGAAAGCCTTGGAACCGGCCAAATCCAGAGGCTCCAGGGCTATAAATAGCTCACCAGTTAGAAGTGCAGCCTCAAAAGCTGGAAGAACGCTATGTTATGGGTAACAAATAAAGAAAGCTGAGCAATAAAAAGCACATTGGAGCCACGGGATAAGGCACCTGCTGTAGTGTGGGAAAATAACTCCAAAGGTAGGGCTAGGGGTTGCCTAGAAATTCAAACATGGAATCAGATCAGATCACAGAATCATGGAATCGTTATGGCTGGAAAAGACCTTCAAGATCATTGAGTCCAACCATAAGCCCTTCTAAACCATCCTGCATCTTAAAAAAAAAAAAGATTAAAAAGTCAAGATTCTGAATTTGGTGCATTCCTGGGGATCGTTGGTGCAAGGGCGAGAGCATCAGTGTGGGGCTGTGGGACCCGCTGTTCCTGTGAGAAGCCCAGCTGCCCACTGCAGCCGTTCACAAACCCTGGCAGAACATTTCTGAGCTTGCACATCGTTCATTCAGCATCTCAGTACAAGGTCATGCTGCAGCCTGATATTCCAAAGAAATTGGGCCAATCACAGGAAAAAATGTCTCTTTTTTTTTTTCCCCTCCTTTTCCCTTTTAAAGACAATTTTTTCCAGTGCTCGTTTTCTTCTCTGGTCACACACTGCAGAACTCTGAGAGTATTTCTGGAAATGGGAAGGACAATAGTTACCAGAGACATCACGGAGAAGTTTCTGACCAGTCTGCTAGATCACATCTTGCCCAAGGAGTGATAATGTAAACCAAAATCCTCCTTGATCGGCATTGCTTTTGCCTTGAGAGGACTTGCCAGTGAATTTCCCTAGGAAGGACCACTAAATCCCACAGGAAATGGATTTGGTGATGATGACTTCTTTTGTTTTGTATTTTGTTTCAAGTTATTATTATTATTCAATTTCCATCTGTGGTTTGGAAAGAAAGTTGGTACATTTGATCAATGGGGTATTGCTGGATGACTGATTTTTTTCTGCCCTTCTCTGTTTTGCATGGGAGTCTGCCAACACTTCGCTTTTTTTGACCAAGCTATTTCTTTCCCTCTCGAGAGAAGGTGGGAGAGGGGAAAAAAAATCCAGCCAGCGAGCTCTTATTGCAGTGCCCTGCATGCCAGCAGCCAGCATCAACATGGACCCTGGAAGAAATGTTTCCAGACATGGGCTTAACGTCCCTTTGCCAACCGCAGCTGAGTTGGACCCGAGCGTGGAAAACGTTACAGCTCCTCCCTTCATCCTTGCAACTGGACAGACTCTCTCACAGCGGTGAAAAAAACACATGAAGCATCATGAAAAGCGGGTTTGCAAAATATAGGCAGCGGTTTGGTACTGTGCTCTTTCCCAGGCCCTGCCTCGAAGGCTTCTCCATGTTGGCATCACCTGGAGACCTATTTCTTGGCAAACCAAGCCAGCTCTGTCCTTCTGCTCTGGGAACACTCCCTCCCGCTTTCTACTTCTCTTGCCACAGCATCCATTACACAGCTGGGAAATGGTGGCCTGGGGCAGCGAGCTCCTTTTAATACAAGAAATTCCATCTAAACATGACGATAAAACCTCTCTGTCAAAGTGAGAGTGGTCTAACACCCCAGAGTGGTTGCAGAGCCTCCATTTTGGTGACATGTAATACCCTGTTGCCTCTTGGCCATAGGGAGCACTCCAGCTCCAGCTCCTCTATTCACTGCCATTGGATATTTTCACACAGGGATGAGATCTGCCCTCAGGCCTTTTCTCACCCAGGACGAACCACTCCAGCTCTCTCAGCCTCTCCTCATATGTCGGATGCTCCAGTGAGGCTGCACTCCTGCACTCTGTCCCACCACGCAGGTTGCTCGTGAAGATGCTAAGCAGTACCGGCTCCAATGCTGACACTTGGGGTGCCCTGCTGTTAACTGGCTAGACTCTGTGCAGATGAGTGCAACCTTCTGAGCTCAGCAGTTCTACCAATTTTCAATTGGCTTCAGTGTCCAATAATCTGCACTTCATCAGTTCCTCACAGGATATAATAAGAGACAGTCTCAAAAGTCCTACTAAAATCGAGATGAATAACATCCACTCTCCACTCGTCCTCCCTGCCAGTCATCTCACTATCAGGTTGGCAAGGCATCACATCCCACTCATAATTTTAGGCTCGTTACTCCAAGTGACATTCTTGTCCTTCACGTGTTTGGAAATGGCTTCCAGGAGGAATTTCTTTCCAAGGCATCAAGGTGAGGCCGACTTACCATAGTTCCCCAAATCGTCCTTCCTGTCCTTCTTGCGAGTAGCATTTGCCTTCTTCTAGTTCTCAGGAACCTCCCCTGGTTGACATGGTCAGCATGACAACCAAGAGTGGCCCCACAGTGACACTGGCCAACTCCCTCAGCACCCCTGGGTCATAACACATGCATTAGGGCCCATTGACTTGTTCATGTCCAGTTTGCTTGTTTAATATTCCTTAACCTGATCCTCCTTCTCCTAGTGTGAGTCTTGCTTGCCCTGGATTTCTGCTGATCTTTGGAACCTGTGATTGCTGGAGCCCGGTCTGACCAGTAAAGATGAAGAGACCAGTAAAGCAAAGAAGACACTGAAGACCTCAGCCTTCTGCACGTCTTTTGTCTCCTCAGTCCCAGTCACCACTTAATGGCAGGGCCACTCACTACTTTTATTTTGGCTTGTGCCGTACCTGCAGAAGCCTTCCTTGTTGCCCTTCATGACCATCACTATATTCAACAGCAGGTGGTCTTTGCCTTTCCTGTGCCCACTCACACTCGGACGGTGTCTCGATATTACTCATGAGTTGTCTGTCTCGTCTTCCACTATGGTGAACCCATTCTTTTTATGCATGAGTTTAATCAGGATCTTCTTGTTTTCTGTGCAGATCTTCTGCCACATTTGCTTGATTTCTTGCTCATCAGGATAGATCATTCCTCAGTTTGGAGGTGGCTGAATACCAGACAGCTCTTCTGGAGCCCTCTTTTCACCAGGTAGTTTCCCATGCGGATTCTCCCAAGTATTTCCCCGAGGAGCCCAAAATCTCCTCTACTGAAATCCAGGTCTGCCATGCTACTTTTTGCCTTGGTCCATCTTCTTGGGATGGGGAACTCCACCAGCTCACAGTCACTGCAGCCTTCCCCTGACTTCCACATTTCCCATCAGTTCTTCCTCATTTATAATAATCAGGTCCAGCAGAGTGTCTCCTCTTGCCAGCAGCTCAGTCACCTGAGTTAGGAAGTTGTCACCAATGCACTTCAGAAACTTTCTGCATTCCTTGTCCCCTGCTGCCCTTCCACCCATCCTGGCATGGCTGAAATACTCCATGAGGGCCAGAGTCCACCAGTGTGAGGCTTCCTGCAGTTGTCTAAAGAAGGGCTCATCTATTTCTTCTTATTGGTCAGGCATTCTCTGTCACAACCACAATGACATCAGCCAACGAGACTGCAGTCCTGCAACAGCACAGAACTCTCTAATTCCTCCTGAAAACCTATCTGGGGCTCTCCAGATTCTTGAAGGACCAGCAAAGAGCTGCCAAGACTAGCAGGGCTCTGGGCACAGACCTATGAGAAGAGCTGGTGCCCACTCGGTCTGACCAAGGGGAGCTGAGGGGAATCAAACAGCACCAACAACACAGAGCTAAACGGTTCCTGGCAGTACCATGTGAAAAACTGGTGAAATGCTGCCCAGTGCTGTAATTTGGCCCTTGCGGAACCTCAAGTGAAGCCACAGCCACTCTCATCTAGCACTGGGGATGGCCTTGCAGTGAGCAGGGGTTTGGCAGGAGACCCATCACCAGTGTTGTTCAGACACATCACTCCCTCCCTCAGACAGAGGTTCAGGGTTTCCAGTTAGAGAGAGATTAGAAATACACACAAGTGTATTTAATGTTGACGGAAGTATTAGTTTGGTGATGAGAACTTAGCAAAAAGAATGATTTCTGACTCCAGAACTGGGTCGTTGCCACTGAAACCAGCTGTTTGAAGGAATACAGGCTACACATATGCCCCTACCTTAGAGGAGACTTTGCTGACGTCCTCCCAGATGTTTCTTGCTGCTCTAATGTTCCTCTTCGCCCACTCCCAAGCCTAAAGCAAGGAGGTTCTGGATGTCCAAGGATTTCTGTACAGCTTCTAATACATTTAGACATGGATAATCATAGACACAGGTGTTATTTTAGCCTGTTGCTCATCTTGTCCTGCATATCTGTGTTTTCGTAGCTCTCTGGAGGAGAAGTCATGCAGATCAAACATGAGATCATGTAGGGACTACAACAGAACCAGAAATTTAACCCCCAGCCCTCACTAGTCCTTGTACAGCTTCTTCTTTGAAAGATCTAGACCAGGCTTGAGAAATCAGTCACTAGAGGCTCCACAGAGATCTCGTCTGTATGCACTAACATCTGCTTTGCTAGCAGTGAGACTCAAAAACAGTGAATGGGAAAATAAAACAGACTCCAGGGGTAGAACGGCTGTCTCAGCTCACACACAAGAAGAGGTCTCGTACGGGTGCATCACCCCGAAGAGCACAGACATCCTGCAAACGTGACACAGGCAGATAAGCACAGATCCGATGCCCGCACTTTTGTACTGAGCAACACGCAGAGCAAGAGCAAAGGGCAAGCACGCCCACTTCAGATTCCTTCCAAAAGGGTGAAAGGGGTCAGCAAGCTTCAGCTTAGTCCTTTTTTTTTCCCCCTTTTTTTTTCTTTTAACAACAGCCTCCCCTTTGTTTCCTTAGGCAGCAGAGAGGAAGGTGCAGCAGGGTAAACACAACTGTGATGCACGTCAGAGATCCCCGCTCACCCCTCTTGGATCTTTGGCACGCAGGGCAGGCTGGAGGTGGGAAGGGAAACTGTGCTAGAGCAAACATGTTCTCACAACAACAAAAAGTAATGGGATCCTTTGCAAACACGCACGCCAACCTGATCCAGGAACGTCTGGCAGCACTGGTGACCACACACAGTGCCCAGGACAGAGAGAAGGGTGAGATCCTAGTGATACTCCTCAGCTCTCCTTTCCACCAAAGGAAAAGATTTCCAGGTGGGACATCTTAAAACCTCCATAACTTTTCAAGAGCTCCATAACTTTCTTATGTCCTTCCTGGATCATTTTCCTGCCCAACAGCACTCAAAAAAAGAGAACCTGGGGAAGAAAAAGCCCATTATTGCTGTGCAATGCCTTTGAGGACACAGGAACTAACAAAGGATGCCATAGGAGCCAACAGCGCTCTTCCCCTTCACATCCTTACCAAGCCTTGTACAGACTCAGCTCCTGCTGAGCGACATCCTGAACTGTCCTTGCTCCCCCACGGCCATCCCTAGAGACACGACGCTCCTTCCCCTCGACTGACAAAACAAGAGAGAGGGGTCGGTGCCCCCTGCCAGGACTTGCTGTGGCTGTGGTGTGCAGACAGGTTCAGGCACGGACCAGGCTTCCCTCTCCTATTCCAGGAATGGGAAAACCTCTCCGGAGAGCTACAAGGACCTCAAGCTGACTGGCCTGCCTCAGCCACTGTCTTGCAGCCAGGAAGATCTCTGGGGTTTTTTTCTGTTTTGTTTTGTTTTTCATAAAAAAGTGCCAAGTAACACAGGCGACCTTCTTGCAGTCGCACTTGCATCAGTTTACCCAGAATGATTTCTCCACTTCCCGACGCCGCCGCCAAACCCACAAGCAGCGACCTGCCTCCCCGGAGAGCCGACAACCCGGGGCTTGTGTCCTCCCTCTTTGCATGCTGTCCCCTGGCCCTGAGGGAAATGAACCAACCCTGGGGATTTTCGGGGTTGTCTACAGGGTCAACCTCTTCTCTCGGATCCATTCGCCTCATGGCACCAAAGAGTTCACAGGGCAAAGAAAGAAACTGTTTCTAGCCCAGTGGTTCCCCAGCAGTGATAGGTTGGATTTACAGCAGGGAACGGGTGCAGACACTTTCCCTAACATCTGGGGAGGAAGCCAGACGAGGGAAAAATGCTGGAATCGGTTCCAAGACAAGGAGGCAACGGCCTGGCCCAACCCCCTCACCAGCCAGAAACCCAGCCAGTGAGAGAGAACAGATGGAAAAGCCTGTCTCTTTGGAGAAAAGCTGCCAAACACTGTAAATGAAAATACTTTATTTGACATTGACAGTAAAGTAGGAACATCAGATTATACATCTGTTGATATATAAATGATAAAAAAATGCAAAGCAAAACCATCTTTAGGAAACCCATAAGCAGTCCAGTAAATAAGTAACATCCAGGGGAAAAGCTGTATGCCAGGACCCTCTCTTATTCTAAACAGCAATTCCAAAGAAACCAACCATTAGCATTTCCTTTGCAGCTATTTGTTCTGGATTTGAACCCTTACACACAGTATCACTGTGTGTTGCTGCCAGTACTTAAATGGAAAAACATCACCCAGTTTAGGTCATGGTCAAAAATTTATTTCTGTATAACATGAACCCCTGTCGCAAAAGCTCCTCAAAATCCCAGAGAGAGAAATTTCATGATCTGGTTAAATCAAAAATATTTCACAAGTTTGACCTACACAGTTTACACAGGGACAATGAGCTCAGGAGATCATGGGTCAGCACCAAAGGGTGGAACAAATAAGGACAGACAGCTTCAGCTTTTAAAGGGCTTATGGCTTTAGCATTAGAAGAAAAACTAAGTGAGGGCTTCTTGCACCACTGAAGTTTCCATGCTGAAAATGGTTTTCAGGTTTCTTTTCAGGTTTTCCAGTTTCCATTTCTCCCCTCTTTCAAGGCACATTTGCAGAAAACTTTGATTGCAACAGTGTTCATACCGCCTGGATGATATTCAATTATTTCAGCATACAGCAGAACAAAAACTCACTACACTAACCTTTTCTGATCTTCAGAAAATCTTAAGGCAAGAAAAAACAAACAAACAAACAAACATCAAATATGATAGATAACCCCTTTGCACAGTCTGTAGAGCAGACAGACGTGAATATGCTTGAAGGTCCCAACTCCTCAACTTGCAAAAGGCTCAGAATGACATCAGGGGTGACCTCTGCAGGGACCTGGGCTTTTCACTGGAGCCTTGATGATTTTTGGTACTGATCTACAGGAGCCCAGTTTTTAAGGCACCTTTTGAAAAAAAAAAAAAAAACCCTCACCTGTGTCTTGGCTATTGGCACAGCCTCGGTTGCACCAAGGTTGGAAATTCCAAGTTAGGAATTTAACCTAATTTCTGGAACGCATCCTATTCTTGTAGCCCTTTCTGCTTGCCAGAGCTGGGGCTTGGTTTGCCCAAAAGGAGTCTTTTTTTTTTTTTTTTTTTTTTTTTGATGTGGCAATGAGCAGAAGAGAGCAGCTCATAAACACAAGCCCGCTTTCTCAATCCTTGCTGTTGCCTGCTGCCAAGCTCAGCAGATGTGCAAGCCCACCTTCGTGAGCTCCCAGCAAGGCTTGAGCCGTAATTCCAGCTTCCAATAGCCTTTAAGTGAGGTGGGTAAGCCCGTTTTAGAAACAAGGCATACCAGGCAACTGGGTGTCTCTAATAGTTAGAGCCTGTCTTGGTCCTTGGAGCCATTATTAGCTTAATAAGAAACTTGGAGGCAGTAGCCAGCATGCCTGACAAGTCTGGAAAGCAAGACCCTCATCCCCTTGCCCAGGTCCCCTCCCCTGCAACGCGAGAGTTCGGCAAAACCTTCAGGTCGTGACAAAGAGCAGGTAGCGCTGAAGACGATCCCCAAAATATCAAGTGTCCCTGATTTCAATAGCCTTCAGCGCAGGCCAAGGAAGTGCAAATTGCTGTGGTCAGAGCTGGTGGCAAAGTGCTCACCGAAACCCAGAAGGGATTAAGTTCTCAGTCCTGGCTGAGAGTTTTAAATCATTTAAAGGAGCTCCGAGGGAATCAGCACGTGAGGCTTTCTTACAGTTACAAGAAGGAAAAGCGAGGTGTTCGTACAGCTTCTGCTGGTGCCTCGGTGCGTTGACAATAAGCACTCCAAAAATGTGCATGTTCCTCGCTGCTGGAGAAAATTAAAGGGAGTTTCCCACTAAGGGACATAGGTCACAACAGGCTTCTGACAAAAAAAGTAAAAAAAAAGAAAAAAAAAACCTGCTGGATGTCAGCCATCCTACCAGCATCTCAGCAGTGCGGGAGATCTCGTGGACAAATATGCAGAGAAAATACAATACATGGCTTTTACATAACGATGCACTTAAAATGCCTACTAGTCTGAAGATAAAGGAGGCTTTGAAACATCCTATTATGCTGCATCCTAGTTTACTCAGGTATTAAATATACTGCTTATGATAAACAAATTACTTATAAAAGTTACTAAAATGTTACAAAAGTAATAGTGAATTCAAGTTTTTACGCACAACCGGGCAAGCACAAATTTGTTTTTGGAAGATTCACACAATGGTTAAATAGTGTAATAAATTTTCTACCACTGTCAACAAGTGTCAGCAAATTTCATCACGCAATTACACCTATTTGTTTTTACTACAGAGGAAAAAAAGCCCTGGGTATCTTGTTAGGCTGGGGCAAAAAGTCACCATTGCATCCAGAAGTAAAGTTATCTGAAGCCAGCAGTTTTGCAGATGACAAAATAGATACCATCTGTGTAGCTTTCAAGCAACATACAGAGCTCACTGGCAAAGGCTGGCTCAACTCACTCAAAGCCTCCTTTGAGGCTAGAAGAAATATGATGTTCACTTAATCCAGACTATATTTTTCAAAAACTTGCTCTGCACACAGACAGAGAAGGTGTTTGTTTTTGTCACTATTACAGAAAAAAATACATGATATTCTCTCTGTTAAAAAATGTTATGCAAAGTGTAAACTTGTACAATTTCAGCAGCATTTTACAGTCCTTCATAAAGTAAAACCAGGCACAATTTAAAAGGAATGTTTTCATCTACCTAATTTAAAACATCAGAATAACATGGGCAGTAATTGCTGATGCATCACAGTTGTAATCAATAAAATTTCGGTCCAGCAATTAACTTAACATGGGGAGCACTGCAGCAAAGGTATCAGATTCAACATTATCTGGTAATGTGATTATCTACAATGCTCACGTACAACTTCTGGAATTACAAAGCAATGGAGAGCTAGAAAGTTGTGTACAGTCAAGTTTGGGATATAAAAAACCTGCATTTGTCCAACCAAATTGGAGAGGCTTTGGCATACCAGAAGAGGCCCTTCTTTTTCTTCATTGCAACTGCAAAAGAACCAGTAGATACAAAACACTGGCAAGGCCAGATGTCCAGGGCAACACATACAAGGTCTCTCTTGTGTCTGTGATGTTAGCTATTTGGCGAGCCAATATCCACTGTGATCTTTGTGTACAAAGGGTATTTGTCATTTTTTATCACCTTGTATGATAGTGTATTTAAGCCATCAGAATTCATTGTCTCCCTTGTGTGAGCAATTCGGTCAAACCTGAGGAGGAAAAGAAAGAATTGTGTTTGAGCAACCCTAATTCCACATTTTTATAGCCTCGCAGGCTATAGAGGCTTCAGTGTTTTAAGATCAACTTGAACGTCACTGTGGATCCCATAAACTTGGCCAGACTGAGCAGCAGGCACATGCATGTCTGAAGAGGCTCTGAAGGAATAGCTTTTAGCTAGGAAAAGCAGCCAAGCCTGTAGGCATGCAGATTCTTTGTCAGGTCTGTAATAAACGCAACGGTTTTGAACACCAAAGGTAAGCTGGGAACAACTGCTCAAAGTTTGAAGCAATATTTATCAGTTATGATGCTGCAGAAAGAAAAGGTAACTGGTGTTTCTGCGAAGAAGAAGCTTGGGGGTGACAACAAAGATTGCTAATAAGGTAATAAATTATTGGGTATGGGAGGGGGGACAGTTTATAGCCTGTGGAAGGAAGAGAAACCACAGCAAGAAGGGGTTGTAGTGGACTTGCAATCAGTTTTACATCAGCAAGAGAAAGCTAGGCATTTCAAACGAGCAAGGACACCTCCCTTGAGTTTGGAAGGAACAGAGAGGCTCATACACACACCTTTCTGGATTGGGCTCGTTTTTACGGTCCCTGGAATGACGAATCATTCTGCATTTCCCAATGGCTGCATCCGGCCGAGATATCCCCATTCCTTTAAATACCAGCCTGTAAAAAACAAAATGAATACTTTGAAAATTTACAACAAGTGGGCCATTTCACCAGTAATTCTACAGCCTGCTGGGGACGTTGTAGAAGGGATGGGCAAAACCCCCAGCTCCCCATCCATACAGTAAAGCCAGGATGGAAAATGTGATGTGCAAGCAGAAGACTGGGACAGTGAGAGCAGGTCAAAGAGCTTCTCCTGCAGCTCATTCTACCAACAACTGCATTTTCAAAACCATTTCCAGGTTTCGTTATAAAAACTACCTCAGAAGATGAGTATTAAAGCACCATCACCACCCTTGGGCCTCAAGTTCAAAATTCCTGGTACTTGCAGCTCACGAGCAACCCCTCTTGGAGACCACCTGGGGATGGGAGACACTCCAGGGCAGGTCAACACACTTGGCCCTTTCCAGGCCTATCCAACTGAGATGTCCAGAGCATAAGGGATCCATGTAAGTGACCCCAGACCCCAGGACAGCTCATCTTCATCAGTGTGTACGTGCCACATGCAACAAGGCACCTACAGATTGTGAGCCCCAGGGCTGAAAACGTGCACCATTTCCTCCCCTTTTGGCCTCCCTAGCCTTCAAAATCATAATGCCATTAAAAATAATAATAATAATAATAAAAGGCCGTCACTTTTCTTTCAATGCCTTGTTGCCTCTTACTTGGTTTATTTTAGCACAGAAGTGCTGAAAATCCACATCTACCTCAGGAAGGCACAAGCATTTTTACGGAGTTTTTTTCCTGAGTTCAGGACAATTTATAAACCCCAGACAGAAAAGACCACAGAAGAGTCCATTTTGCAGCCAAGAAACTCAAATAAAAGCTTCTGAGGTCCAAGCTGCCATTAAGGTTTCTCAAAATCTACCTCTTCCTGTCCTGCTCTTCCAGGGCACGTAACCCAGCTCCGCAGTTGTATTCTCCCTTGATCTTTAGGCATTAATGGATCCAGCCCACACTGTGCAAATACCTCCTACCTGCAGTTCTGAGCGCCGTGCACTCACCTTTGCTCCAGGTAGGAAGCAAAAGTTCATGGTGATATTTAGGACTGGTTCAAACTTGACAAACACAACCTTGCTAGGTAACAAGCCAAGCTGCAGAGCACGTTTCGGGCTCTCTTTTTGCAATGGAGAGGCCTCTGCTCCAGTTTGAGGAGCCAGTTGGGCGCACTCTGCCCTACCAGACCTGACACGGAGCCAGTCTCGCTTGCCCCATGCAGGCTGAAACATGGTGGCAGCGCCGCGGTGGGCACTTACCGGTTGTAAATGTCATCGTCTTCGCCACCCCAGCCCCAGTAGTTGTTGGGGAACCCGTTGATCTTCGTAAACTGCTCTTTACTCAAAGCAGACACACCTCCGAAGTACTGGTTGTAAGGCAACCTGCGAGCAGGAGGGACAGGCCATCAGCGGGCCAGCTGGCTAGCGAAACAGCAGATGTCCCCACCACCGAGCGGGCCTGTCACACTGGGGCCCATGCTGCCTCCCGTCATGTCAACCCAAGGCTAGGCCATGCCAGCGTGGTGGGGGACCACCACGTTATCACCACGTACCAACCCAGCTACGTAGTGCGGGGGCACCAGGGCAAGATGTGGGACCGTTGCCTTTCCCACATGAAGTGCGGCCTAGGAGATGTGTGTGGCCATGCGCCCAAGGGAAGACTTGGCTGCAAATATGTCCGGAAAATACCTTGTCATGGGCAAATCTTTGCCAAGAAACACATGGGTCCTCAAGGGACAGGCAGGCAAGATCCACAAGGCCCAGCCAAAGGGCATATGGGTAAAGACCAATGGACCCCGTGCCCCAACTCATCAAGGTGTCACTCCTGAGACACCTGGCACACCTGGCAGGAAATCAGCCTCCTTCAGCTTCACCTTCCACTCGTGCTGCCCCCCAAATTAGCTTGCAACACAAAAGTGAGGTGATGGAGTAATACCTCGTGAACCTGGGATGACTCACCAGGGGGGTAAGAGTTGGAAAAAATATAGACCCATAGCACCATTTATCTTGGGAAATTTGGGCAAAGAGAGAGAGAGAGAGAGAGAAAAAGAGAAAGACAGAAAGAGAGAGAGAGAAAAAAAGAGAAAAAGAGAGAAACAGAGAGAGGGGGAGAAAGAAAAAGAGAGAGGGAGAGAGAGAGAAAACCCCCTACTTTCATTTGTTGAATGCTGAACCAAAACATATGCTGAAAGGCATTTAGTTTTGTGTCGCCCTCAGATACCAGGACAGATCCCTGAGTGGCCCAGAATCAAATAGACCAAAAAAAAAATTGTTTTGAACTTAAAATAACATCTGATACAGTCTTTTTAAAGTTGCAAGCCACTCTTACTGTGTGTGAACGTCTCATTCTTTGAGACAAACAGAAAACACTAGCTGTCTTACAGTTTCCAGCTTGAAAACAACAGACACACAGGTATCCGTAAAGAGACAGCCTATGGTTTGCCCTAGACCTACTTTTCACTTTTCAGGCGCTGTGAATTTTAATAAACTGCTTAGCTCTGTTTTCCCCACTTCCTCCTCCTCCCTCACAGCTATCCATTCCCTGCAGGAACGTGCATGCCAAGGCAGACTCCTGCCAGAGACATTTTCCCAGGCTCTCAGTGCTGGGTGGGGATGCTGTAATCCTGTGCCTGCTCTGGAATGCTAGCAGCTGTATTAGGAACAAAATGCCCCCTCAAATGGCATCTCACCGAAATCCAAATTTGTCCATGGACACAGAGAGGTGCCTCGGCTGGCTGTAACATTTGTAGGTGTTCCTGTCATCCATTGGGATTAGGTCTACATCACTAAACACAAAGCAATCATAGTCATATTCTTTCAAAGCCTCTGCGAATCCTATATTCAGCAGTTTAGCACGGTTAAATTCTTCTTCTCCATCCTAATTCAAAACAAAGAGAAAATGTTAAGTACCTTGTATTACACGGGTGGCATCAGCAGTTTCTTACCTGTTGCACCGGGAGCAGGCCAGGGAGAGGGCGACAGCCGGTCCCAGCCCCATGGAGCCAAGGCAATGCAAAAACTCTCCTACCCGAGATGGGTGTTTTGTGCAGGGTTGTTTCTCCTCATTGGCATTTCAGGATTTAATTTTACAGGGGGAGGGTTTTTTTTTTTTGCCCCTACAGGTTTAGACTGAAGCAGTCTCAGCTGAGGGCCATGGGTGGAAAGCAGGAAGGCAGGCTGCAGGGGATCACTATCTGGTGCTTCCCAGAACAGTATGGGAAAACAACAAACCCAAAGAAAGTGAGACTAGCCAAACAACCCACACGGAAGAGACCCTTAGCATGACCAACACGGAGGGAAACCTTGGCAATGCTTCTGGTTGTCTCCAGGACAAGGAATGGGTTAAAAAAAACGTGGTTTTGGGGGTCCAGGTCTTTGATACTAACCTCCTTCACACATGGCTCTGAGATCCTGTGCTCTCAGCAACATGCTCAAGCACACACAAGACCTGACTTGCAAGGCACGTGACAGCACCGCAAGCCAAAGTCTCCCTTCCCTGCTGCTCTCTCCTACTCCCACTCTGGAGTTTGCACCAAACTCTGCGAGGCTGCGCACGAGCTGAGTGAGGAGGCTGACACCCCAAAGCCGTGACATCTGCATTCATTGGCTTGTGCCAAGACTTGGGATGAGGTGCACTCCGGGAAAAGGACTACAGCTCCTCTGCCAGACATCGTGCACTCAGAAGTCCCATGGGAAAAAGAAATGGGGAGGGCTCTCACCATGAAGGGAAGGACCTGAAAAAGGCCAGTACCACACTGATCTCAGGGCAGGCTCAATTACAAACTAGTCTGCAGAAATCAGTGACCTGGGATGGAAATTCTCTGCTTTCCTCCCCAAGGGGTGAGGAGTCTGAGGAGAAATAGGTTTGGCCTCTCTCGAGCCAAAAAGCACACCTGGCTCTGAGAACAAGTATGGGTTCTCTAATCACCCACGTGTTTCTTCAAAAAGAGTAAAGGCAAAAATATACTCAGAAATACTGGAGTACTAGTGGCTTGAGTCTAAGTATTTCTGACCCAGAAGCTCATCTTGCAACTGCAGCTTCAAATCCAACCCCTGCAAGAGTAAAACAGTGCAGGGACAAGAGGGACATTACTGAAGGAAACTGAAGCTTTTACCCACTGAGAATCAACCCTTGGAGATGTAGGAAAACAGAATAACCAAGGCCTCCCTCTTCTGTCACAACCCATCTTTCTCTCTCTGCTCCCTAAGAGCAATTTTGATCCACAGGATCCCCCTGTTGCCCTTGGCTCCAGGGCTCAGGAATGTGCAAGCATGTTGGCTTGCGAGCGTGCTACATGCTCCAGACCTGGCACAGGGCAGCTGGGTTGGATGCACACCAAGAACAGATAAAATACCGTCCTCAAGGAGCAGCACTTCAAAACATCCCATTTACCTCCTCCCCCAAATGGTTTTGCCTGATTAATAAATAATCTGTCTGGAAACTGATTGATCCAGACTGGTTAATGTATCTGTGGCTTGAGAGCCAACGCAGGTTCTCAAAGCAACCGCAAAATATTTTTCAAATGAAGGATTTAACATGCGAGTGTCAAACCAAGGTTTTCAAAAGCATTCAGCACCTGCCTCAGGCTTAAATGACTTCACTGGGAGGAGAGAGTCTTAGTGGAGGTGGATCTGAGCAAATTCTCAACACTCACACCTGAAATAAAAGCGTAACTGAGGCACATGATGATCCTCATCATGCATAAGCAAGAGCAGTGAAGATTTGAGCATAGAAAAAAAATCACGAAGCAAAGTTGAACCAAAAGGTTGGGAAAGGGAGCAAGAAGGGAAGCGGCACAGCTGCTGAGGCCACGGGAGCAGGAGATAGTCTCATCAGCAAAGGGACCCCTGATTCCCAGCTGGAGGGCACCCCACATCCTCGTCCCAGGAAAGCCCTCAGGAAAAAAATAAAACAAAATTAATGCAAAAAAGGCTCAAAATGAAACTGTTCTGGACCATGGCAGAGGTCTTGAAAAGCAATGCTCAGGGAGGGGGAGGTTTCCAAGGGCTCTAACAGCACCAGGAGTCACGCTTGCTTTCAGGCTACCATCAAACTGCAAACGAAGGTGCAATTGCTCCTGCAGCAGCTACATTCCTGCAACCCGGCCTCCTCGCCCCGGAGGAGGTTCTTCCTGGTGCTGGCACGGAGAAGGCTTTGTGGAGGGCAATGCGCTCAAACCTCAAAGCATTTGTTGGCCAGGCTCTGGAAGGGGAATATCTTCATTTTATACCCTCTGGCTGCTATTGTTGTAACTGGAAAGGTGAGAAGAGTTCTTCACACTGATTTTGTTATCGGCAAAGACTCAGTCCTATCTATCCCATACCCTTTAGTAGACTCTAAGTCATCTAGGTAACAGTATTTTTTGTAAGCAATGCTTAGGGTTTAATGCTGCTGCAAGGAGTGCGATTTTTGGCCTCTCCCAAATAATATTTTGAAAAACAAAATGCTATGACTGGGTATCAGTGCAATACCACTTCACCCACCGGATCTCCAGCAGCGTCCACACCTCTGGCCATGGCAGGCAAGGACTGGTTATGTGGCAAAGAGTTAACACGGGCGCTACTGCTCTCTTCCCATACAGCTCCAAACCATGGGATCAAAAGGCAAGGAATTCAGGAGATAATGCATCAGAAAGACATTTGCGGCAAACTGCGGAGTTGGGAATCTCCTTCCTCGGGCACTGCCCCTGCCAGGCCAGGACGGGGCACCAGGACACGGGTGATGCTCAAGAAACAGCTTGGTGCATCGCTGCGTCGGTGCATCCAGTGACACGTGGTGACACAGGCGAGCCCAGAGCAGCTCAGCCCCACGTGCTCCCCACGAGGGGCAAGTGGGTCTGTGATACCCGGCAACTAACAGGACACACGTGATGCTCCAGTCACCCCCACACACAAACACACACACACAGCGTGGGAAAAAAGCACCACTGAGGATGCTGCAGGTAACGCCAGGGGCCCGTGGAAAAACAGCTGAGCAAACCACACTGTTTCCGCAAGAGTTTACCAGATCCGCTCTCTTTTTCCCCAAAAAATCTTTCGTTTTGGTGTGCCGCCACACAGGTGTTTTGTGCAGGCGGGAGCGCAGCGAGTAAGTTCATCTCCAAACACGAGCGCGGAGCTGCCTGGCTGCCCCGCTGACACTGCTGCTCACCTGAGTGTTACGGGCGGCCAAACACGTAGGAGAAAGGAGATTTTGCAGACTCAGGGACAAAAAGGATATTTTGCAAACTCACGGGGAAAAAAAAAACAGATTTTGCAAATTTGATACTGCTCTTTAAATAGAGACTTCTGGTTGTTACTGAAAAGGTGCTACCCAACTGAAAAAAAAAAAAAGCATTCAGCTATTTTTCATCTCACATTAAAAAAAAAATCAGAAAAATCCCAAAGCTGCTACTGCATGCAATGGGTTCTGCCTGGAGGGCGCAGGAAACATCCTATATGGTATTTTCCACGGGCTCCTGCCACACACTGGGCATTTTCAGAAGCCCCGCTCTCCTGGGCTCAGTCAAGCACTACTCATTGCACTCAGACACACAAGAGCAGACTGGCGAAGGGAGTCACGACTGAAAAGCATTGCGCTGAAAGGAAGAAGTTTGACATTACCAGTGTAGCAGTAGCAGGGCTCAGCACTCCTCTTTCTTTCTATGAGATGCAGAGTACAGAAGAGCACGTAGGCAGCGTGTAAGAATCAGATCACACAGTAATTCTCCTCGCTTCAGTGATTGCTTTGCTATAGACAGGATTAACAAGTAAAGGTAATATTTCCCCACTAGAAGGAAAAATAAAAAAAAAAAAAAAGGGAGGAGAGATGCAAAGGGAAGGACAGACAAGAGAAACAGAAAAGCAATTGTCAAGAGAGCAGAGAAATAAGAGCATTTTCCTTCTTTTCCTACTGCACTTCTGGCAGAATTAACACATTTTCTGCAAATCTCTTCATTCAGCGTTTCCACTCACCCTCAAGAGAGGCACCTGGACACAACTTTTTAAAGGCATGCAGAAGGAGCGCACATCGCCTAGCCTCACTTGCTAGCCTGCATCCAATTGAGAACATTCCTAGGACATGTGTGTGTATGCACAAATATATATATACGTAGGCAACACACAAACACACCATGTGGATGGGGCATCCCGCCCCCCTCCAAACTTGCTCAAGCAAACACCAGAGAAGAGCAGAGCTGCACAGGCAGGGCGATGCAAGCCGGCATGCACGGTCGCAGCAGCAGCGGCGGCGGCGGCGGGCTCGGGGGGACGCCTGCACCCACGGGCACCTGCTGGCACCGCGTCCACCAGGGCACCGGCACCGTGTAGGGCCCTCTGAGGAATAAGCCACCCATCGGTAGCAAAAGCAGCATTTCCAGCCGTCGGACCACGGGGAAACTTGCATTCCCGCTACTGCCCCATTTCTAACCAGCGCTTGGGACACGGAGGTGCGTTGTTCTGCCACCCCATGAGCTACGAGCTGGTCTCTGCAGGGCCCACGGGCTCGTCTGCACCTTACAGGGATGCATTCGGAGGGACTGCTACCCACAAATGCTTTCAGTGGCATGTATTAGCACCTAGAATACTTCAGCTTCTGTTCCTAGAAGCTATCACTGATTCCCCACAAACCCCACTCTTATTTTTCCTTTTTTTTTTTCCACCAGTTCTCTGGAACCCTAGAAATGAGCAAAGTAAGAGAAATGGCAGTAACCGAACATTGGTTTTCTTTCTAGAAGAAAAAAACAAAAAAGTCTCCCCTATTTTTCATTTCTGTATCAAAATTCATGACTTGGGCAATAATTTTGAATATTCGACACACCTGGTACACCCAGACACACTGGCAGATCTGAAAATCTACACAGCGTGACGTTTCAGGAAGCGTGTTCTTTCTCAGGTTCATAAAAACTGAGATTGAGTACGGGTTACGAGTACATATTCTCAGGGAGAGGAACTGGGCTGCAACACCTTCCAGGCAGAAGTCTTTGCTGGAAAGGGCAATTATTATTCCCCTTTCCAAGCGGCGATCTAAACATTTCGAGTTCCTCCATGTACAGAAAGAGAACACTGCTGTTTAACCACCATGGTGGTGCAAAGTAAGACCGAGATCATCTGGAGAGAATGTGCCGTTTTTCAAAGACAGCTCCAAAACCATCAAATACAGAAGAAAACAAACAAACAAACAGCAGAAGCAAAAACCTGTCACTATTTTCTGCTCTCCTTCCTAAGGGCAACCACTTACCTCTTCCACCATGACTGCTTTGCCCATCCTGGTGCTTTGTGCACTACTGCTCACATGGACAGAACTTGCTCAAGCAAGGGAAACCCTATGGCTTTATGGCACACGCAGTGCCAAACGAAGCATCGGTGTTACCTTCTCACCTTTAAGACCTGCGTATGCACCACCTGGGGCAGATTAGGTCACGCACTTAGTAGGATTTAATTCCCCTCTCACCAAGTGACTTCTCTAAGCAGAAGCTCTTCACTTTAGCCCTGGTTGACCGGGTAGAGAGGATGCCAAATCTTCAATCAAAATCATCTACGCAGAATTGTTCACCTGCACTTCCACATCCTCTCACTGCGCTACAGCTTTTATTTTATTTTTGAGTTTGTTAAGGGACCTTACCCATCTCCACCAGCCCACTGGCATCCAGGATAAAGACCCCAGTCCTCCGTTACCGAGCAGCATGGGCACGCTTACACGAGTGCTTTAAAACTCTGCATCCGCAGCCCCTTACCTGATTAATCACATACACTCCATAGTCCAGCTGCTGCCTTTGCAGAATTGGGTGCAGGTAATAGAGCCAGTATTTCAGGTGTTCCTCGCGATTCCTGAACGGTATAATAATTGCTACTTTCTGAAGTGCTGTGCAGTCCCTGGGAGCAAAACGACCTCCTGTTTTCACCTCGGGGTTTGTTCTCGACACTTCTTCCAGGTTCACAGGCTGGGAAAACTCCACCCGCAGCGTGCCGACTGCAAGGAAACACAACAGAGAGCCACTCAGCAAGGGCCCCAGCATGCAAGCAATTTATTTCACTGGATGGGCATCCTTTACACAAGCATCAGTTCTTAGACACAGGCAGCACCCGGAGCAACCACGCCATGGAGAACGTCGCTCAACAAGAGCCTCTTGGTGTCCAACCCTAAAAATGCCACAGATGCGCCACGGGTCTGGAAAATCCTGATGTTTGCAGGGCAATCGAATGGGTGCATTGCCACCGGCATGCACGCCATGAAACCAGCCATGCCCTCTTCCACCCAATGCAGCGTGAGGGCCCGGCTCTCCGATCCACGTAGGCACTTAACGCCAACGCTGGCCACATGCAAAGCGAACGAAACCCCCTCTATCTTGCAGATGCTTCCAGTGTTTTGTAGGCATACGCGTTATGTGTCTTTTTTACAAAAAAACAGTCCTGTGATAGAGCTGCTTATAAAAAAAAAAAAAAGAGAGAGAGAGAGATCCACATTTGCATGCAGGTTGGCAACTCCTGTATTCGGTTTCAGCAGGGCAGGTATTGAAACTGCAAAAATAATCTCTGCCAGAAAGGGTGTGCAAAACTGAGAGGTCCCCAGTGGCACCCCGGGCAGGACAAGAGCTTCAGAGCTATTTAAAGGCGAGCAACATCCAGGAGGGAGCAGAAAGATGTACTGCTGATGTGCCCATCTGCCTTGAGCGAGTGCCTAACACTGTGTCCTGACAGGAGGAATCCAAGGGATTTGGGGGACATCAACGGCAGAGCGCAAGCTGGGAGGCAGGAGGTGGCCACCAAGCCCATGGACACGCAAGCAGTGGGGCTGATGTGGCCTTGTGCTGGCGTTTGCTCACATAAGGTTCATAAACCAGGACCCTGAGCAGCTTGCCATCCTCGCTTTGGGCTCCCCTGCTCCTTCGCTTTCCCTGCTTCCTGCTGGACAAATGTCCTCTGCGCCAGCAGGAGCAGAGCCCACCAGGCTGCAGAATAAGCCCGTTCATTGCCCCAAGCTCAGCTGAAAACCATTCACCTTTTGCAGAACTTGGTCCCAGACGCTTGAACCGGACAACCTGGCGTGGCACAAAACCTTGAGGAGCGCCGTGGCTCTTTAGAGAAGAATCTCAGCTCTTCAGAGAAGAGCCTCCTGCTCCGCCACATGCCGTTCCCAGCAGCGGCGAGCTCATAAATCCGTTTACGGCTTCTCATAAAGCCGCGCTCTGCGTGCCCGCCCGGCCACCGATAAAGAGCAGCCTGTTGGCAGCAGATGGGAGCGCTGCAGCCTCCCCACGGGCAGTGCCAGCTATAAAACAAGGAACCTTCACCCAAAAACACTGCGCCGTGAACCAGCCCACGGAGATTGGGCAGCTCCTCCCTCTCCCCCTGCTCCGTAAGGGTGTGAGCACACGCAGGTACCCGCGTTGCGTCTTGGCGTGACTGGTTCCTGTTTGCACTTGCTGACGGTTCTTCCAAGCCCTTGGAGAGGATGTGCGACATACAGCGTGTTTTTATGTATTTACACACCAGCGGCAGGCATGCATGAACTCACAGCCACTGTGACACGTAGCACAAATCAGGTGTTTGCAGGGGGACAGGGAGCCCACGACGGGGCTGCACGTGGCAGAACGCATTACCAGGAGCCTGGCTATGGACATTAGGTTGTGGACCCTCTTGAGAAGGAATCGTAGAGCTGCTTGAGAAAGTGGCTCTTGCAAACAACGCTGTACACGCTCCAATACAAGCCTATTAATATAACTAGGAAGGGGAAATAATGCTGGAGGCTAGCGGCCTTTTTCTTGGTTATTCATCTAGAAGAAGACATGTTAGTGCTACTCTTCAAACTTGTACTTGCTCTGGCTGGAGAGGAGAGGCCTGCCAAAGCACACAGGAGTGCCTGATGTGCCCCAGAGGCAGCATGATGTGGTTATGAGGAGGGTTTGCTACCCAATTCGCCCACAGAGAGCAGCGGAAATAAATTATGCTCATAAATTGAACGTATCCGGAGCCGTCCTGAAGCAGCTGAGGACAGTCTTGTTGAGAAAGACGCCTGCATTGCTCATGGGAACCCTGTCGTGAGCCAGGGGAGGCTCAGGTCAGACCTTAGGAGGAATTTCTACATGGAAAGAGCAGTGAAGCCTTGGAACAGGCTGCCCAGGGAGGTGCTGGGGTCACCGTCCCTGGCAGTGCTCAAGAGCTGTGTGGATGAGGCACCTGGGGACACGGATTAGCAGGAATTGTGGGGATGGGTTTGTGGTTGGACTCGATGATCTTGAAGGTCTTTTCCAACCACAATGACCCTATGACCCCTCTGCCAGATGCGTCCCGGTGCCGTTGGCCGGGCTTTGGACTCATTACCATTGCATGGGGCCCGGCCAAATCCCGGGCATGCCTGGCCTATGACTGCAAGGTAGGGGCTAAATCCTCCTCCTCACGCAGAGCTCAGGAGGGAATTTTTTTTTTTTTGCATTGGGAGGAAGAAACAAGAATGGGAGGAATTCAGGCAGGAAGCGACGCACGGCAGCGCGATGGGAACCGCGGCCGGCGGAGGCAGGAGAGGACAAGAACACCATGTTTCCTCCCTAAAACGGTACCGCATCCTTGCAGCAGCCGTGCTCCCTGCCCACTTCCTTGCTCTGATACCCAGCGATCCGCTTCCCTCGCACTCTCCTACCCTCAGCTTCCTGCCCATCTGAAGATGGTGCACCATGGAGCGAAGGGGTAGGGAAGCGTTGCTGTTGCTAAAATGCTGTTTGTTGAAAAAAAAGCAAAACACACACTAGGTAGGAAGTCAATTTTAGACTGTCAGCACACGCCAGCAGTCGCCCATTCGGTAGCTCTGGTGTCTGCTCGCCCCACAGCACCGCAGGGCCGAAAGCCTCTGGAGCCAGCCTGCCTGTGCCCTAGGAAAAACTGGGCAATTACAGGGTTTCACCCCCAAAGGCAGGGGCAACGGAGAAGCATTCACAGCACCGGTGTTTAAAACGTGGAAGGAAAGAGCCAGGCACTGCATCTGAGATGGAAAAAGGAAAGTTTGTGCACAGACTTGGGGAGTCCCTTCCCTTTCCCCCACACAGCAGAGTGGCGTTTCAAAAACCGGCATTTCAAAAACCAGCGTTTCAAAAACCAGGCGCTTTCCAGGCTTGGCGACTCCGCCTGCGTTGGCTCTGCAGGGAGATCCCACCAGTTCACAGGATGTCGCGGGAAACCGAGGGACGGAAGCGCCGGATCCCTCTGCAGCGCTTGCAAACCGAGCCGGCTTCCACACACCAGGTGGCCGCAGTCCCACCTAAAACCCCTTTCCTGTCAAGGCAAAAGTTCGCTTTTTGTAATTGTTTCTCAAGAGAAACAGCTTGGAAGCACAGCCCGTCAGACCAGGGACGCTTTCTCATTTACACACAAAAGCCCTTTTAATGGCTCACAAGAGATCGTACAAAAATGCCGGGAACCCAAGAGTTTGCCAGTGAGGCTAATGTAAGCGGAAATCTCTCTTCTGCAGCTTGTGTGCCCCAGACGGACGTGGACAACCACAAGCATTTGAACATTGCACAGTGTTTTTACAGCCTGGCAGCCACCAGCCCCCATGTCAAACCAAGGCCACCCGTCACACAGCACGTGCGCAACACGATGCTTGTTTCTTGTTTGCCTTCAGGGGACTGGGAGATCACAAACAGAAACACTGAGAGAGAGAAAAAAAACACATTTATAGCAAAAAAAAAAAAAAACAGCAAAATAAAATGGTAGAGGTGGAGGTTTAAAAGTCTGAGATTCTTGAAGAATGTATTCTTGTGAGCGCTCTCTTGCTACAGCGAACTTTAAAGCATTTTAGATATTGGTTCTGCATATTTTAATCCGATTTTTTTTCCTAAGAAAAGCCTGATACAGTTCACCCCATTAATAAATTCACTGGTGTCAGAAAGAATGTAAAATCATAATAATTTGAGTAAGTGCATTTTCAGACACTAAAGAACTAGACTAGGTCTAGACTTCATAAAGCCACCAGGTTAATAAAAAGCAATGCTGAAATCCTAGCCAATAAAAAAAGAAAAAAAAATCACCCTTTTCAGTTCATTTCCTCAAGAGAACAAGACTAAGATCAAATCTGTAAACGCAGGCCTTCCAGCTGGTGGCCAGAGTCATGACTCCAGCTGCTAATTTTAAATCATTTTGACTGAAATTTGATTACTTGGACATCAGCCTCAAGGCTATTGCCTCCCAAGGACATATCTTGGCGATGTACGGACAGGCCAAGTGCCTGTCAAAGCTGCATCCCTGTCCATGTTTAACAGGCAAACTTCCCAGCTTGACTCGCTCCATCTCCACACGTTTGGCCCTGAGATCCGGGATTGCTTAGGATCCAAAGTCACAAAGCTTTGCAAACCTTAGTCTGCGAGAATATAAAGTCAAAAAACAACAACAGCAAAAAGGAAAGAAAAAAAAAAGAGAGAGAGAAAGAAAAAAAAGAAGAAAAGGGAAAGAAGGGAGAGGAGGAGAGGAGGAGAAGGGGGAGGAGGAGAAGGGAGAGGAGGAGATGGGAGAGGAGGAGATGGGAGAGGAAAAGAAAAAAGAAAAAAAGAAAAGAGAAAAAGAGAAAAAAAACGAAAAAGCAAAAAAAAAAAAATAATTACCCTGCAAACTTGAACGAGCAATTGCTGCAAGTTTGTGAAGACCCAAGAGTATCACGACACATCAACACCCAGCAGAGCATAGGAGGAGGTTTGAGGTGTCTCTGTCGGGATAAGAGAAAGAAAAGCATCTTTCTCACCCCAAAGCCCTTGCACGCGACCTCGGCGGAGCGGTGCGGAGCGGAGCGGAGGATGCTGCTTTGCGGAGCAGCAGATGTCGGAAGAGCCGGAGCGGCTCGCGCGGCGCAAACAGGAAGCCGCTTTGCAGATAAAAGGCAAAAGGTGAGGCTTGCCAAAAGCGACATGGAAATGAGGGGCCACCTGCAGAACACGCTCCGGGGCAAACACGTAGGAGCCCCTCTCTGAAGAAACCACATGAAATCAACGCTTGCTGGGGGGGAAAATAAAATAAAAAATAATTTTAAAAAAGCCCCCAAAACAAACCAAGAAAAACGCACAACAAAAAAAACGCAATAAATGAACCTCACCCTGCAAGACGATGGGGCAAGTCCCCTGCCAGCCCCCACTGAGGCTGTTGCACCCTGGAGCGCTCAGGACATCCCCAGTGCAGGCAGGGCCCTGCATCCCACTGCTCAGGGGGATGCCCACCCCTTTTCAGGGAAAAAAGAAGAAAAGAACAGCACCTTTTTTAAAAACATGTTTTATATACACGTAAATACATAACTCCAAGGTATCACCAGCTCCAGCACGAGGCCTGTCTCTCTTGAACAGCCAAGAGTGCCTTAAATAAGTAAATAAATAAACACGAGAGCACTTGGTTATTTCCACAAGAAAGCGCTTTTGAGGAGAGCGGGGGAGTCCTGAGCACCGGCCCAGGGCCGGCGCGCACGCGACGAAGCGGCTTCGAACGTGCCCTGTTGGAGCGGGGCAACCGGCGCGCGTGTTTTAGGGCTTGTTTATTCTAAAGCCAGCTGCAGAGTGCGGGAGCGAAGCGAAATTCCTCAAGCAACAAAGAAAAAGAAATCCCAGCTGCCTTGATTAAAAAGAAAAGGGAAAAAAAAAGAAAAGCTACAAAAACGAGACCTCGTGTCTGCCAGGAGCCCTGCAGCCCGGGACAGCAAGGCGTTTTGCAGCATCCCCATGGAGCATCCTCACTGTTGCCTGTCACCAGGAAAAAATGAAACACAAAATCCCCCTTTTTCACCATGGGTTGAGGGCAGGGCTCTGGAGAGAGATCTCAGAGACGGGTGCAAGTTGGACATTAAAACTGCTCCATCTGCACTTGGGGCAGGGGGAAACTAGCAAACAAACATAAAAACAGCCTCAAACCCCTGACACAGCAGCACCAAAGTGGGGTTTGTGACCGACCAGCCCCACGCACCAAGCGGCTCCATCCTCTGCCCTGGGATGGAGGGGAAGGGATGGCTGCATTGCTCCAAACATGAACTTGGCCACATTCCCAAACAAGTTAGAGGCTGCACTTGATGGGAGACTCTCCTGCTCCGTGCTCCGAGACGGAGCGCGTTTTGGGTCCCTCCCGTGAAGGGATGGAGAGGTTTCTTCTCCGGGGGACACGGGCACAGCACCCACGTCTCCATCCTGCCTCCGGAGCAGGGCGGGCTCCACAGAGCAGCCAGGAGCAGCCACGTATCCCCCGGCAGGCACCCCGGAGCATTCCCTGGAGAAGCCTGGCACGCGTCTCCAGCTCTCCTCGGCAGCCGAAGGAGCATCACACACGGGAGCCATCGGGTCCACGTGGCGGCTCCCTCCTCCTCCTCCTTCTCCCCCCTCCGTCCCCACGCGCTTCTCTCCACAAGTTTCTATTTTGCTTCTTGGCTATGACGCTGCCGAGGGGCACATGACGGCCAGGACACGGCTCTTGCACCAACTTCCTCCTCGGGATTGCACATCTTGCACAAACCGCTTTTCCCTCCCTCCCTCCCTCCTGCTGCCTCCTTTCTAGGGAAAGCTCCCAGTGCCGGGAATGCAATAAGCTTGTGGCAAGCGAGCAGGATCCCTGCTGCATGAGGTTAAAAAATATATATACAGCCCAAAACAGTGAGCTGGAGGAGAAACAGGCATGGTGGGGAGATGCAAATGCATCCATTCCTACCAGCAAAAATCCCCACCATGACTCTTCCTAAAAGCTACTGGAGTTGTGCACCTTTCAGTGCTTAGCTCTCCCACTCCAAACTATGCTCAGCTAGGCCGCAATGTTTGTAAACACCCAGGCCTCCAACTAGGGGGTTATTTGTGCGTTGTTGACTTTTCAGGCCACACATAACCCGTAAGGGCTTCTGCAAAGCAGGCAACCAGCATCACCACCCGTCTGGCACGGTTTCCATGCCCATTTCTGTCTCCTCCAGACAAACCTGAAAGCGTCGGGATACTGTCAGTTCTTATCTCCGGCACTTACGGCTTAAAAACGCTGCTTGCACTGACCACCTGGCTATCAGAAAAAGTGCATTAAAAGAGAAGGCCTCATCCCAGGCTTTGCTCCTCCAAATGGAAAGCGCTGATTGCCAGCAAGGCGTCTTTATTTATTTATTTCCTTCTTTCTTTCAAGCCAAGCACGCTTTTCTGACAGTGGAAAACATCAGAGTTTCTACCCAAGACACTGACATTTGGAAGAAGCGGTTATTTTTCTGGTATGCCTGAGATTCTCTACGAGAGGGGCAATGGATCAGAAAGTGCATTCATTTTTAAACGCTGCTGAAATATAAGCACATATCTAGCGGCTTGTGCTTCGGAGAATTCATCAGTTCATACGGTACTGTTGACTTTTTTTTTCTTTTTTTTTTTGACAACGTCCATTGACTTCAATGTCTGATGCTTTCTCTCTCCACCCTGGGGGTAAAAAGCTATTGATCCAGGCACGTTCCTGCAGTAGGCATAGGGCACGTGGGTCGCCCTCGCCATGAGATGCCTGAGGGGCTGGCAGGGATTTGTCACCTCTTTGGTTCTCGACCATCACACCTGGCACCTGAGCGAGGGCCAAAGACGGCCAAAGCGAGCAGCTGTCTTCTAAAATAACTCCCACAACCAACACGTGTTCTCGATCAGGCAGGACCTGAAAAGTGACATCCTTGACATACAGATAAGCCTTTCCACAAGATTCTGCTCTACAGATTTCCGGCGCCGAGAGAGATACGAGCTGCTTTCGCATCAGCTGCTCTGCTGTTTATGGAAGTTATTTTAGAATACAGCTGTTCCGCAAGGCCATATATCCGCCCCCCTTTCCTGCTAAAAGCAACAAGTCAATAACAACACCATCACCTAGACTCTGATGGAAAAGAAAGGTCAAAGAAGATCACTTGACCTTTTAAAAAGCACTTAGGCGGAGATATTTACAACTACTTGAGAGCATTTTCTTTTCCACAGTGTTGTTCTCCAGCTCACAGAGAACAACATCTTGGGGAAAGGCCGGGCACAGAACGCAGCCGGATTTACTTTGCTTTGGTCTTTAAAGCTCCTCAAAGGCTGAACTTTCACAGTAGTAAGTGGTCCCTGCCTCTACGCACACCCATCCTATTTAAGATATTCACTGGCATGCTGCTCTTAACCAGAGCATGCATCCAAAAATGCATATATCACCCTACACTGGAGGACTTTCATAACTACTAAGGACTTTTAATTGAGGGTTGATTTATGCTATTATTTCCCCAGGCCTGATTTATGCTTTTAAATTATAAATAAGGATAATTGAACCATAAAAGCATTTCAACTTTGGCAGTTGCTTGAAGAGATTAAACCTCATTCAGCTAATGCATTTGTTCCAGAGCCAGGCAGCAGGGACCGTAAGCTGCTCTCTCAGAGCTTTGCTAGAAAGAAACCTCCGGGCCTCTCAACACCATCCGACCGTTCAGAAAGACAAGCCACACAGACCCTGTATGATTCACCACATTCTTCCCAATGACACTAAAAAAGAAGAGATTGCGTTTCTCTGAATTTAGGTTTACACTAACGAAATGGAGGAGACAAAGCTGCCTCTCCGTATCAGACTTTGGGAAGGTGGGAAGCGGAGGGGGATTCCTGCTAGCTCCAGCCTGCTGCATTTATACCGATAGGAGGATCTGGGCACCCCAAGAAGAATTTTCTGAATTTTGGGTGGGTGAATGAAGCGCCAGAAGCGCCTGCAGATAGCAAACATCTCCCAGAGATGCGTGGGAAGTTCACAGAGTGGAGTCGGCTCTTGCCAGCCCTTGAGGAGGGTTTTCTCAGCCCCGTCGGCCATCAAAGTCGGAAAAGGCAGAGAAATGAAGCACCCCAGAGCAGCCAAGTTTCTTACCTACGTGCAGGCTACAAACCCTCAAGCAGTAGCATTAACAGCCTGCACATCCCACACACTAAATCCACCTCAGCTAAAAATCATTTGCCTTGGGTACCTTTTAGGAATGACCTTCTGCGCAACTCTCTGACCAGCTGCCATCACTCCCGAGTGCCTCATTTGCTCTTGGACAGACTTCACAAACTGCATCAAAGATGATAAAAATACTTTGTTCAATTCCCTAGGCTACTCATCCTGGTATTGCTTTGAATCCTGGAGACACGAGGCATATTTCCCTGTACTGCAGGCATTTCATAGCACATGACTTGCTGCGGAGAGGATAGGGGTGAGTGGGGATTTTGCCTAGAGCAAAACCACATTCACAGGGGGCTCGCACACGCGCCCTGCGGCACGGCCTCACTGTCAAGTTGGAGCGATCAGGGGCAAGAAAAAGTGAAAGATACAAATCAAAGAAACAAAACAAAACAAAAAGAGACCTCAAAACCGCCTTCCTGCAATAGCAAACCAGTTGTTTGCTATGCAGAGGCATCGATCCATGAAAAGCTGACCAGCGAGTATCGAGAGAAACTCTGAATTTCTGTGTCAGTTTCGAGACGTGGAAACCACACGCAGCGGCTCAAGAGTCCCTTCCTCAGCTGGAAGTCTCCTGTGATAGAGGAGCCTGCGTAAATGCAGCGCACCCACAGCGCCTGCAGCCTCCAGGACACAAATGCCTATGGCCAAGTCAGGGATGCCCGGGATGCCATCGGCTCAGCAAAACACTCCCTGCTACTTGCTTTGCAGGGAGTGCCTATCCAAAGAGCAGCAGCAACAAACAGCAAGTTTTGAGAGGCTGGTTTGGGTGGGAAGGGGGATGAAAATCTCTTTTTTTTTTAAAAAAAAAAAAATCTCTCTGTTCATGGCGATGCAAAGCCAGTAGCTCAAAACAGCTACACCAAACCAACCCCAAAACCACATGGCAAAGCTGAGAGCGGCTTGTTGGCCCCTGGGCACCCCAGCAGGCATGGGGAAGGCCTCCGGAGTGGGACTGAAGCTTGCAGAGGATAAAATCCAGGCTGCCACGTATCATCGCGGGTCCCAGTGTGCGGGAAGCGCCGCCTGGGCACATGACAGCTCTGTTCCTGACCGAGATGGAAAATCCATACCGCTCGTGCAACGCTGCCCGGGACCACGGGGAAATCCACACTGCCCATGCTACAGATGCTGCTGCAGCACGCAAAGGGTGTCAGGAACCCGTGCAAAGCAAACAGCCCGCCCGATCCTTCCCGTGAAATTGCGCAACTCGGGGAGCGGAGCGGGGCGCATTTTGGGTAGGTCTCCCGCAGGAAACCGCCCAGAGCACCCGCAGCCGGCCCCGCTCGGCGCCCGCGGCGAGGCAGCGCGGCGGGAGATGCGCAGGAAGCGCCGCCGCCTCCGCCCCGGGGGCCGCGACGCCCCGGCGCGGGTCGGCACTCACCGAGCAGCGGCGACGGGTCGGGGCAGGGCGGCGGGCGGCCCGGCGAGGGCGACGCGGCGGGCGGCGCGGGCGGCGAGGCGGGCGCGCGGGGCCGCGCGGCGGGCGCTCCCGGCGGCGGGCGGCGCGGCGGCGGCTCCGGGCTGCGCGGCGGGCCCAGCGCGCTGCCCGCCAGGTAGTAGAGCAGCGTGGCCGAGAGGTGCAGCGCGCAGAAGGCCACGAGCAGGCGGCAGGCCCGCTGCAGGGACGAGCCCGGCAGCGACGGCTCCTTCATGCCGCCTGCCTGCCTGCCCGCCCGCTCGCCCGCCCGGCCGCGCGGATCCGCGCCGAGCCGAGCCGCGCCGCGCCGCTGCCGCCCCGCTCCGCCCCGCGCCCGCCCTCCGAGCCCCCCGCCTCCGCCTCCCCTGCTTCTTTCCTCCTCCCCTTCTTCCTCCACGCCTTCTTCTTCCTCCACGCCTTCTTCTTCCTCGTCTTCCCCTTCTCCTCTTCTCCCCCTCCTCCTGTTCTCCTTCTCCTCTTCTCCTCCTCCTCCTCTTCTCCTTCTCTTCTTCTCCTCCTCCTCTTCTCCCCCTCCTCCTCCGCTCCCCCTCCTCCTCTGCTTCCCCCTCCTCCTCTTTTCCTTCTCCTGCTTCTCCTCTCCTCTCCTCCTCCCCCTCCTCCTCCTCCTCCTGGAAGATGCCTGGGGGCTCGCGCGAATCCTGGGGCCCTCCCTTGTGGAGGCTCCTTTGCCCTCGAGGCCCTTCTCTTCATCTATTTATCTGGCTTCTTCAAGCAGCTCTCGCTTTGGCGTGGCTGGGGCGTTACGCTTTAGCTGCCTGCCAGTGTGTCTGTGACAAAGCAGGGATGCTTTTTTTTTTTTTTCTTTGGAAAAATCACAGGAGCCTAGGAATGATGCTGGCAGCATCTTGTGGGGGTCTCCAGCCATGTCCCACTTGGTGCGAGGCTGTCTTCACCATTAGGTCATGGTAGCTGTGGCTTTGTTCAAGTGAGGCTTGAAACCTCACCAGAGGTGAGGATCAACCCCTCTATGGTGCCCATTCAGGGAGGCACCAGCTTCCTGGGAAAGATTTTTCCTAATGTCCAAAATACATCCGTGAAATCGCAATTTTTCGTTACCACCCCTCATTATATTTCCTGGCATCACAGAAAAGACCTGGGCTCTGTCCTTTGTGTAATCGTGCCAGTAGTTGTTCCTAGACGTCCGTTGGCCTCTTCTTCCTCACATTGCTCACACCCAGCCCCCTTAGCCTTTCCCTGTAGTTAATTTTCCACAGCAAATGCCAGGTACTGCTTATCTTCCTCATCTGTACAGCATCGGCAAGTCAGTGGAAGCATTTTGGGCAAGCAGCTGTGGGCCTAATCCAAAGCTAAATCACAAGCAGGCTCAGCCCTTGTACACAGCCTTTAAAACTGAGATCCTTGAGGATGCTGAGGGGGAACAAGTTTCCCTGCAGCAAAGGTGCTCAAGTTAAGTCTCCTCCTTCTTGTTTTCACTTTTATTGGCATGTTTCCTCCTTGTTTCTGACACCTTCTGCAGGTTCGTCCATTGATCACCTAAAGCTATAGTGGACCCCGATGTTGAGAGCATCAAGATGGCAACACAGATGTCCATGACACTCGTGCTGTCACTGCCGATGCTCTCAGCCATCATTTGACCGAGGACCATCTCATAAATCGCCCTCCTGAAGCAGGAGGGCAGTTTCACAGCCCCCAGGGCCCCTGGACAGCTCTCATGGATCGCTAGCATGGGGCCGCACAGCAAAATGGCTGCAGGCAGCGAATCTAACGCGGAGTCTCCGTGACTCATTGCTGCCAGCAGGTATATACCTCACACTGCTAGTAAAATAAAACTTTCATTTCTTTGTGGTTCCCAGCTGGTCTATAGGCTCATATGGAAAGTTCCCTGTCTGGAGTCAAACTTCCAATCACGACGCAAGGCCAGGTCAGCTGGATTTCCTGTGACTCTGTCCTGTACTCAGTGTGTGAAATTTAGCAAGCAATAGCTAAGGAAGTTAGCAGGGGGTTCAGGACAAACACATCACAGAGTTAGGAAGTGATTAACACATATGTTTGGAGGCCTAGTGTATCACTGTGCCATGAATTCATGCTGTTTTCGAGGTTAGTAGTAATAAAATATTGCCTTTTTTTTTTTTTTTTTTAAATCCTATGGGACCACTGTCTTGCCGGGCTCTGGAATTAGAGCTGGGCTTTGTGGTGAACGAAGACTGTTGATGTGGCCAGAGATCATTTGCACTCAGTACCGAGGTGTGCAGTTGTGCAATCGTGTGCGTATCAGTAAATATAAGTATACAAATATGGGCATACAATGGCTAACTTTTCTTTTTTTCCTGACATAGAGGTAAGATGTTTTGCTGAAAGAGAGAAAAAGAAAATAGAAATACATGTCTTAAACGAAAAATACATGCTTGCATGCTCTTAGCCTTTCATACTGCACTTCAGCTCTCTCCAGGCTTTCTCCTGTTAAGAACTATGGGTGAACTTGCTTTACCAGCCATAACCAAATCATCTGGCTCCCTGCTTTGATGGTAGTGGTGTTCTTCCCTAGTGAAGGTCATATTTACCCTTTGCTTCCCTATGGAAGCAAGTCTGGGAGTATGCTGCATTTTATCGTGTCTGTCCACCCTATCGTGTCTAGCAATTTCTAGGCGTGATTGTGATTAAACTTGGCTGTTGGGAGAGACCTTAGATCCCCAAGCTCCCCACTGAAACAAGCCATCAGGGTGCAAACGAGTAAAACGGCAGCAGCACATGGCGAGATGTTTTGCAGCAAGAACTCGCCCAAGAACGAGGAAGAAGAAGGAAGTCCAGGAAAGTCCATGGGTACGTGTCAGATCAGGGGGTGTCTGAATCCCACGGGTCGAGGAAGGATTTGCCGCGGTATGACGGGAGGGACGATGACGTAGGAAGGGGATGGTGGCGCGTGGCACAGCAGGGGAGCAGGGTGCCCTGCTTCACAGGTGCCCTCTGGTGGCACCCCGCGCTGGAGCTCGACGTGCTGCAGGCCCCTGTGCTCCTCAGGGTGCTCTGCTGCTCGCTGGGCCCAAACGCTGCTTCCAGGAGGGCCTGGGAGACGCAGCAGAGCTTAGTGGCCACCGCTGACCCCAAGGGGTGGCACCGTGCCAGCAGCTCCGGAGCGTGTGCCCAGGGCTGGGTACGCTGCAAGGGTCATAGTGCTGCCGAGTGAGGAAGAGGGTGATCCCCAGCAGGGCTTCCCTGATTCACCGGGATGGCTGGGAAGAGGTGGTTTCACCCGGAAGGATGGATAGCAGGGGAGGCAAAGGAGCAAGGTGAAGAGAGGCAGCGAGTTCCGTGGATCCAAAAGTTACATGCAGGATTTTGGCCCTCTGCTGAAGACCCTTGAGGAGTCGGATCATGGATAGCGTTTTGGGAATTGTGCCGGGGCAGCCCTGACGTAGCAGGTGGTGGCATAGACGTAGACCAACTCCTGCTACCTTCCTTGCCTTGGCAGAAATGGACACATCTCATGCTAACAATCAAAATAGGGTCAGAATGGGGCTTGCAGAAATAAGCTGCTCACCATCCATCTAGTGCTGCTCAGATTTATTACAGAAACTCAGGACGGTTAATGAGACAGAGATGGGAGTTAACTGTGAATGTTACTATCTCAACATAAATTGCACGCTTTGCAAACAGCAAGGTCAGCTCTGCAAATATTAATAGGAATGGAAGTTGCAAAAACGTGCTGGAAGGAAGGACATGGGTCTTACTGGTAGTGAAAGTGCACTGAGGACATCTGATAAGGCTACCTGTTGGTGTTAATTTGTACATACCCGAGTAGTTAACAGGTCATTTTTGAAAAAAAAAAAAAAAAAAAAAAGATTATTCACATAATAGGTGATTTCTGGAGTCAGAAATAGCAGGCAACCTCAACCACACACAGTTCTGCTTTCCTTAGTGCAGAGAAGCAAACTTGGTTGCCCAGATCTCTTCTTTGCATATATTCATCCTGGGGTGAGTGGTTGCCACCTACTTTTCTCCAGCATGGTGCTCAAAGCAGGATGGTGGGTGGGTTTTAAGTAAGTAAGTGGTGTGTTCAGTCCTGCACAAGGTGGAAGCAGCAACAGCTGAGAAAGAAAGAAGTGCAAGCACCCATAGCTACCTCCTGCTATGAGGGAAATGTTTTATTATTTAGCATTACATTATGCTTAGTGTTTGGTCACATTCAGTGGGTGTTAGCACTGAAAGCCCATGGCTCTGTACAGACATAGTCTTGAAGATGGAGAATCCAGGAAGAAGGAGACTCGGAACTCTGTTGTTGTTTATTTCATTTCATTTCATTTCATTTCATTTCATTTCATTTCATTTCATTTCATTTCATTTCATTTTTTAGTAAATTTTGGTGGGTACGAGTTCCCACAAGCCAATCAACATGGAAGTACAACTTCCATCAACCTGGAAGTACCTACCCTGGTGCCAGCATCTCTTATCTCACCCAGATTACCTCTTTGGAGTGAGAATGAACTGTCAAAGGGCCCCCCATGTTTCCCTCCTTGGTTTCTTTGGAAATGTGCTTGGCCTCTGCACTGACACAGGTCTGAGGGCTCCAGCCTCACCCTGGTCTTCCAGGGTGATTTGAGGCACAGTTGGGTTCATGCAGCCCTGCTGAAGGTAGCTCAGCTGGGGCACTAGGAAGGGACAGTCCCACGGCCGTTTCAGCCCAGCTCTAGCAGAGCTCTGCCCAGGAACATTGTCTCATCCTCCAGGACCACCAGGTGCATTTTCACCTTTCCTTCTTTCCATTATCTTCGGTTCCCTTCATCTAGAGCCACAAGGAGGACCTCACCTTGGCCAGCCATCTAGGGAACAGAAAATGCTCCAGGTACTAACTAAAAGCCTTGCAATTTTCTGGGGAAAAAAAAAAAAGAAAAAGGAGATAATAAGGGATACAATCAGGGTTAGAAAATTATGAGGGAGCTACAGCTGTTGAAAGCAGAGCTGCTGCTCACCAGACCCATCATACCAGAATGAGGGCATTAAGTGACATTAGGAGGAGGTTGGCTTAAAGGAGGCAAAAGAAAGTGTGTCTTCACCCAGAAGGGAGGGAACTCACATCCCTGGAGATCCAAGGCAGGGGTGATTGGGAGCACTAGACCAAGTCCTGGGCATCAGCCCCAAACAGCTACTGCAAGGAAGAGACAGGGTGCAGGGCAGCCCTAGCCCAGTGGCATGGGGGTGTCAGGCAGTGCTCGCATCTGTGGAACTTTGGTCTGAAATGCAACATTTCTAACATTCTTCTGATGTTCTAGCTTTTTGTTTTTCCCACTTGCCCAAGGTCCTGTATAGGAAAACATGTAATTGCCTATGAATGTGTTTATTTGCATCCTTTAGGTTTATGATCTGATTTCTCTGGGTCAGCTGGGTAAGTCCAACCTCTTTGGACAGTTGTTCCCTGGCACAGGAATTTCTCTGGGCAACAAGAGCAGGAGGGGAGATGCAGCTCTCTTCATCTCAAGGGTGAGCCACATCAAGTTGTGTCCGGCTGCACTTGGTAGTCCAACCAAGGCAAAGCTGTGGATGGATCCACAAGCAGGTCCCCCTGCTTCTCCTGCACTGTTGAGAGCTACAACATGACCTGGCTTGTCCTGCTCACTGGCAACATGTCTCTCCCCTTTAGCTGTCACAAATGGGAGAAAATGGGAGAAATAACGCCTATATTGAGTGCATTTTGTGCCCCTGCAGATGATGGCATCACTTGAAATGCTTGAATCGTTAGAGGAATGAACAGCTAGTCACTGCCTGGCACGTGGGAACATTACAGTAATAGGGAGAGGAGGGAAGCAGCAGGAGCTGTGGACTAGGTCTGACAGATCTGGCTAAACCACACATTTCCCAGGAAGTGGTGATGACTGTTCCCATCCTTCCCCATCCTCAGTTATGTCCCCTAGGAATTTACTTGCCTGTCTTCCTGGTAAATCCAAAGGAAACCTTTGAGGTCCTACAGGTCTGCTCTTCTCTCTGCAAAGGGAAGAATAGATCAGTTCATCCTCCTGGTGCTCATGGGGAGATGTCCTCCAGGAGAAGAGCCCAGACCAGCTCTTTGCAAGACAAAGTGCTCCCCAACTGCCCCCACACATCACAAAGGCCCCTGTGTCTCCAGACCAGGATGGCAGCCCTATCAAAAATGGTCTGCACCGGAAACACCCCAAATAAGCATTTCTCATTTGTCTGAATTATTTTGTTTGGTTTGTTTTATTTGTTTTGAGGAGGGGGCTAGGGCGAGAGGAGTGGAGAAACTTCCATGCAAAACCTGGGGCCTTGGTGGTTTTGCATTGAAGTTTGAAGCTGTGATGTAATTTTCTCTCTGAAAAAGCATCTGTAGGCAAAAGGGGAGCTAAGTTTGAAAGCAGCTGTGATACTTGCTCTCCATGTATCTTAATTTACTACACTGTGCCAGGGGAATATCTACCATGAGCTATGGGCTTGGGCTGCACGATTGAGGCAGCGCTGCCGTCCTGGGGTGGTGTAGGTGTTTGTGGATCCTGGTGTGTGTTGGTGGGCATAAGATGAGAGAAGAAACGTGCAAAAGTGCTGGGATAAGCAGCAGAACAGGGGTTAACAGGTTGGTGTGAGCATGGCAAGTCGGGAGGCTGTGAGCAGCCATGAAATCCCAGGAAGGCTCTTGATAACAGCAAGGAAATGACAGGTGCTGGGTGGAGCGGTGACGACACCAAGGCCGCACCACAGATAAGGCGTGAACACAAATGTGGAGCAAGAGCAGAGTGATGCAATTCAACCTGCTGCTGTGTCTGCTGTGTCCAGAGAGCAGGAAGCCTGCAAACAGCACCACGGTCACTCACCATGCCCGGGTGTGATAAGGATGTACCACACCACAGGTGTGGTAGCCACCAGGAAACTCTCTGTCCGCCCAAGGAAGAATTTCCACATCTTTTATTTGGGCTTGGCGATTGGCAGGGCTGTAAGAAGGGCCTCTGGAGGAAAAGAGAAGATCAGTTCACAAGAGGTGATTTCCCTTCATTATATCTTTGTGCTTCATTTTAACTTGCGCTGAGAAGATGGCAACATTTGACCACCACCGAGGAACGAGGTGGGGGAAGATCAAGCCCTAAATTGACCATTTTTAAAATTTGTCCAGCTTTTCCACCTACGCTCTACACACAAAAGAGATGATATGGGCATTTTCTGTTGCTCTTTTTAGAGAAAGAGACCCTGAGAGCTTAAAACATCCCAGATACACATCCCTACCCCATAGCTCCTGCCCCTTATGAGCTGGATGAACCAAGCCATGTTCCCAGGCCTGGCAGTGAAGCAGCATCCTCTAAGAGTAGCTCCATGAAGATTTCTGGAGTCATAAGATATGAAGTTTGCTTTTGTTTTGGTAGTAAATACCTTGAAGGACTCTGTAGAGGTCCGTAATGCTGTGTGTTGATGGGATCATCTCACAGGATGCAGCCTAGAATTTCACTGCATTCGGAAACCCACCAAGGGTGGAGAGCTCCCATCCTGCCTGCTGACCTGAACTGCTCAGTCTCTGGGGGAATGATTCCTTCCTAGCACCCAGCTGGAAAATGCCGGGCAGCAGTCTGTGCCCTGTTGCTTTTCATGACTTCATCTGGCACTACCAAGAAGAGGCCAGATCCATCAGCTCTGTAAATGCCCTTCCAGCAGTTGTAGGCTGCTATCAGATCCCCCTCGGCCTCCCCTTTACTAGACTAAACAAGCCCAACCAGCCCCCATGTGCCTCAGGGAAAAACTGCTAATGCAGTTAAATATTTACTTTAGTTGAGGGATTTCCAAAGTGGAATAATAATAAAAGCTAAAGGTTATTGAACTGTGTAATCTCAGTGAGGAGGGAATATAAAACATGTGCAGAGCCACCTAAACAGAGTTGGTGAACAGTCCTGCAAACAGAGTTTTTAAACATTTGCATTTCAAACTCATTCAAAACCCAAATTGCAAAAACCCAATTCAAATCTTACCGTCAGATATCGGAGAAGGTGAGAACGATTGGTGGTCAGAGCTCACTACCTGCCCTAGCTGAGCTTGCCTGGCTGAGGGCTCTCCTGAGTCCAGATCTTCTGCCCATGATATATGCTCTGGAGGAAGTCGAGTCAGAGCAAAGGCATCCTCTGGATGGGGAAGGATGCAGTCCAGTGCTGCACATGCCTGGAATTCTCCTATCCTGCTGGAGGTCTCTTTAGGATACCTGCCCTGTGCCATACATCATTTCATTGCCCTTCACAGTGCAAGAAAGACCTCCCTTGACTTTTACCTCAGCCTTAATCATGGCAAGTCTCTCCGCGCTGAGCTGTAGTGAACAGTGGCCTTCAGCTGTGACATGGACTTCCCGAACAGTGGCCCACTTTTCCATGGCTGTCTATGGCTCTTGGTTAATGGTTGATCTTGATCCACCTGAGGAAGGTGATGACAGATGATGAAAATGTAACTTCTCAGAAAAATGCTGTGAAGACACTCACATGAGAGGACTGACCTCAGGGTGAGGTAGCAGAGATCGTTCAGAGAGGGGACCTGTTTTGAGAAATGCTTCTCTGAAAAGCCAGCATCAGTCACCACTGAGGATCCTGCCTTGTTGCTCCTTCCCTGCTCCACGTGCCACTGCGTATTTAAAACTGCGTATCCATGTACACGGTCCCCTCGTATTACACCAGGTCACAGATCATCCTGGATTTCCTGATTTTTTACCCCACAAGTCCCCCAGCCCACAGGGAAATACCTCTCACACATGAAGAACGGCAGCTGCGCTGATCCAGAGAAAATATTCCTGGGAGCAAGCTGGAGGGAGTGAGAGAAGAGGGACAGCAGAATTTCCCAGTGGGACCACAGAGCACAATGGTGTTAAAGCAGCCCCAGTTAAAGCTGATGGGTTATCAGCTCCGGGGCTGGCTCAAGGGGAGGCGAGGGAGCCCAGCTGTCTCTCTAGGTGCACAGTCCTGCTGTTCCCAGCACACACCAAGCTGCTCAAAGTGCTGGTTTTCCCAGCTCCAGAGAGATAAGCCAGTGCCCTCCCCTATAAAAGGGAGAGCAGAGCAAAGTGTACGGGTGCACCTGAGTCAGCAGCACCATGGCCGTGAAGGAGCTGCTGCTGGTGGTGGTGGTGCTGGTTGCTCTCATTGCTCCAGGAGGTAAGTCCATTCTGCTGCCAGAGGCTCTCCCCAAGGTCATTTTAGAGGGACAGAGATGGAATGTGCATGGAAACTCCCATTTGGAGAGAGGGAGATGGTGGGGGTACCATCACATTACGAAGCTGGGAGGAAGACAAAGCTGGTGATGGCAGGGCTGGGTGCTGCTGGGCTTGGAGAAGAACACTTGGTGCTCCTCAGCCCACCAGGAAGAGCAGTCCCTGTCCTCATGGGCAAACAGAAGGGAGAAGGGCGAATGGAGCAGCAGGGCGGAGAAGGACAGAGTAAACACTCCACACGTTATTAGCAGCGTGGGGCAAGGGTTGCAGGCAGCTCATAGGCCACATTGCACTGGAGAGTGGGTGGACGGATGAAGAGAATGAAGCGAGAAGGGGAACCAGGATCCGGCAGACACAGCTTGTGCAGGCTGTAGCATACATGGGGTTGGCAGCTACTGCTGTTGCTGTCTCCAGGGAGAGGAGACGTGTGTGGCTTTGAAGCAGCACCCCACACTTAGTATGTTCAGGTAGGAGGCAGCGGTGTTGTAGGCTCTGGAAAATTGATGCTGCCTGGGTGCACACAGAGATGGTCTGTGCATGGCCACCTGGCTGCCGGGACATTCGTGCACCCCTCGCTCTGTACAAGGACTGTGAGTTATTGCTACTGTCTGGCCAGCAGCAGGGCAGAAAATGAACTCCCCAAACACAGCTGACAATAGCGATGCCAGCTGCATGGAGCCACCCAGCCTCCCATCATTGCAGAGGTTACTTGTCCCCATGCAGCCCTGCACCCATTTGCATTTCTGCAAGTATGTTTGAGATTCTGTGGAGCTCCCAGCCCAAAAACTGTGAGGAAGGGTTGTGGGGAGAGAGGGGACCTATGCCCACCAGCTCAGCCAAGCCAGGGAGGATGGGGCTGGCATGCAACCTATGGGTCTCCACTAATGAAATCCACAATGCTTTTCCTCAAGAGGGGCCCTAAGTGTGCTCTGCAAAGCTCTGCCTTCCCTCTGGTTTGGGTATAATCCCATATTAGTGCCTTATGCTCCTACCACCAGGTCTCCCTAGGAAGGTTGATCACAGGGGTTGCTTTATTCCCTTGCGTCCAGTTCATGGCACTCTGCTCTGTTTCAGGGGCAGAGCTGAATGAAGGAAATAGCCTGAGGAGGGTAAGACATTTCTGTTCTCTCTTGTTAAGGAGCTAAGAATGAGCTTTAGCTGCCTTAGCGCCCAGCACGCCTGGGACAGAGGCTGCTCTCGGGAGCCGAAGGGAGACGAATGCCCCTCACGGCAGAGGCGGATGCTGCTGGCACTGAGGTGGTTGCTATGGTTTCTCCTTTCCAGCCCGTCTGTGCAGGAAACCTGGAGGCATGCCCCTTGCTGCACCTGCCCGTCTGCGGGACCGACGGGAACACCTACGCCAATGAATGCATGCTCTGTGTGCAGCAGAGGTAAGCTCCTGCGCCTGGTGAAGAGCTCCCGGGGTTGGGTGCATCGTCCTGGCTTCCTCTGCAATCACAGTGCTTGGGAAGCGGGCTTGTTCCTGCTAGCAAAGTGGAAGAGTGCACTTGTGCACCAGCCGGGCCCCACACTGGTCTGCAGAGCCCATGGGCTTTGCCCTCACATGCTGCTCAATATCCAAGGGTAAACTTGACTGTGTGCCCGCCTCTTGCCTGCTGTTTCTTGCCCCTTCCCTGGCACTGTTTTTTGCTGCCACGCAGCCAGAGATGGAGTGGTTTAGCTCATTGCACAGGCAGAAAACCAGTCTCAAGAAGGAGCAGAATATTTATGCACTGGATAAGCTTGCTAATCAGCTCAGCCTGTGGCCACATGATCAGGATATCCAAAAGAAGGGATTAGGAGTTGCTGGTCAGGAGATCCGCCAGCATGAGTGCCTGCAAACTGGCAGCAAATCAGAGAAAATAGAAGGTCCCCCCCGCAACCTGTACTGCCTGGGATTAGAGAGGGGAGAGCTGCACTTAAACATGTAAAGGGGTCAACTGAGCCTCCAATATGAATGTTGGGCACCACGCACAGAAGTCCTCGGTCAGATAGGAGTCCTGAGTGTGAACATTTTTGAAAACTCCTGCTTTCTTTTTCTTACATTTCTCTAGGAAAACCAGGCAGGACATCCGGATTTTGAGGAATGGGGAGTGTCAAGGAGTCTGAGCTTGCTGGCAGCTTCCTGAGCCATGGAAACAGGTGATTAACTGATCCTGTGTGCTCTGTGTCGATTGCACGCCTCAGTCAGTGATGGTGAATAATAAAATAACATGCATCGTGCTCACAGGAACATATTTATTTCTGCAGCATTATTTTATGAAAGGCTGAGGGAAAGGAGCAAGTGCCAGTTCTCACAGAGGGATGCTAAGAGTTTACAGTCAAAACGTTACTTTCAGATCCACATCACGTACAAGGGAACTGCACGGTATTTGCACCCACATTCATGTGAGAAGTGCCATATGAAAGCAGCAAGAAGCAGGCGGAGCTTTGAGATGCCAGTGAAGAAGGTGTTGAATGAAAACAGTTTTTCTGTAGGAAGCAGTTGCATGAATGGAAATGTAAGGTTCAGCAGCATGGGAAAATATGACTTTCTTTTCCCTAGTTCCCTGGTAAACACCTTGCTTTCCAGAACTGATTCATACTGACAGCAGGAACCTCTGCACTTCTCTTATTAGATGCTCTTCAGCTTTCCAACCAGAATGGCTGCACAGGAGCAATCAGAAGACAAGGGGAGCTCTGACAGAGAGCCCGAGGGGACACTCTGAACCCAGGGACTCCAGATCTCCACTGCAGCTCGGGAGGGTCCTCCAAACTGAACCAAGGTGCTGACTCCCCAGAATTGCTCTCTGCCAATTGCAGATTCTCAGGATCAACCATCAAGTTTCAGGCCTAGGTTGCTCCAATTCCCTTGTCTTATTTGGGACAGTGGCCAGGTGTGTGAGGAGTTCCTTTTGCTCACAGCAATGGAGATCAGAGGACACTGGCTAAGCTAGAATTCTTGTCCTGAACCCAGTTCAGGAAACTGAGTTTCATCTGCTCCAGGTGTTGTACATCTGGACAGCAACTGACTGAGATTTCTGATCTGCTTTAGCAGTGTATTAGATGGCCTTGAAAAGTGCTTCACAGTGAATCAGAACACTTGAAGGACAGGCCTATGCTCGCCATAAGGGATCAAGCTGCTATCACTTGCTGACTGTACCCACTCAATTCATCTACAAGCACCTGTGGGAGGGTCCTGGTTGAGTTGTACGGTCAGATGAGCTCCCTGTAGTCAGTGCCCACCCTGTGAGTCCAACATCATGGCCATCCTACTGGGCCAGCTGGTCATGTAGTCCCCCACCACCAACCAAAAAACACCTTTTCCTCTTCAGCACCTCCCTGTAGCCACTGTCAGGGATGCCTCAGTTCTGCAATACAAGGCAAGGCCATCATTGAGCAGTTCAATGTTGTGGCTGAAAATAGGATTGAGGACCATAAAAGCAGCTATGCTTGGTCAGACTAGGGATCCATCTGACCTCAGTTCAGTACTGAGCAACAGCAAATACCTGGAGAATTAGGTGATAACAACGCAAATCTGCAGAATTCCTCAGGATGCCAGCCTTTTTCTGGACCAAAAGTACTTGTCTTTTAAAATCTGTCTCAGGTCTGTCCCTCTGGGCCTCCCTCAGTCAACAGGCATCGTGTTTGCCTGTTGTTTCAGCGCCCGGGTTGCGAGCGGAAGAGCAGAGAGTGACGGGTGTGTTTGCTGTGGCTGGGGTAGCCAGTCTGTCCTGCTGCCTCTTCTCCGGACAGCTCCCCATGTCGCCACATGAAGGAAGCTCCTAGGTGCAGCCACCACCCCTAGAAGGCCCCGTGGTGAACTCAGGTGCCACAGGCCTGGCATGGAGAGGTCTCAAGCCTGTGCTGGGACAGGGGCCAGCTGCCCTCCGGCATGAGGCGGCAAGTGCCTCTCCATGCAGGGCGCAGCGGCTCCACGCGGGGCGGCGCGCGGAGCAGCAACGCTGCTGCCCGCCACAAGGCCGCCCCATGTCCCTGAGGGATGCGGCTGTTTGTTTACAGAGGTTAGGAAGGAGTAACACAGGCAGCTGGCGGTGCTTCTGAAGAGGAAAACCACACGCGGCCGGCACAGCGCTGAGTGCTCGCCCGGGTCAGCCGCGCTGGTGCCGTGTGTGGGGGACAGACTGGTGGGTTGTCCCCCTGAACAAGAGCTTCCAGGCTTTGGGCAACTGAAGCTGTGGAGGGGGCTAGCATGGTAGGGAAGCACATGTGAGGTGGCAGAGGCACTCGAGGAGCTGCTAATAGCCCCGGGCTGGTGTCATGGCCAAACACTTGGCTGAATTGCCCCAGTTTCTCAACAACTGTTCTTTCTTTTAGGGGCGACCTTTACAATTTTGTTGGTTTCCCCCCAGCAAGGATTTGCAGTGTGAAAAAACACAAGTAAACACATTAGCGGTGGCAGCTCTGCAGTGTCATATGACAATATTCTGCTGAGTCAGGGTTGACTTATCAGCACTTAGCAGGCTTCAGAGCAATGGGGTCCTCCTGCCTTCGGTGCACGGTGCGGGGGGGCCAGGAGATGAGCTGAGCCCCAGCTGGAGCTGATGGAGCTGCTTCAGCCGCCAAGATGTTGGTCCTCGGCACTGCTGCTCTTGCGAGCGAAGCTCTCCCCTGGCAGCCCCACATCTCCACGTGCCACGTGAGCTCCTGGCCCGCCCTCCCGTATCAGAGCTCTGCCACGGCCACTCTGCTGGCACCACCCTGCTGCTCCTTTGGAAGCTGTTAGACCTGCCCCACCTCCACGGAGATGGCATGTAATCTGCACCGGACACGGACGAGGAGGAGTCCCAGGGCTAACGAGAAGGATAAGCAGAAAGGCAGAGGTGACCACAGTCTGCCAGGGCCCAGCAATGGAAATAGTGCATCTTAAGAAAGCCACCCATCGTTGCAATTCAGAAGTGGTGCTGGAGCTTTTCCGAAGAACTCTAGGAATCTTTCCAGTTTTCCTAAAGAGGGAAACTGAACTGAAGGAAAGTCTGGCAAGGACACAAGGCAGGCCTGATCTGCTCAGACCCTGGGGAGCGCTCCTCTGGGGGATCCCTGGAGAAGGCACTACCCTTGCCGTGAACAGTGGGCTGATGCCACGAGGATCCAAGTGGTAGCTGCATTTTAGGGATCTCGTACCACTCCTGCAGTAACCTGAGTGCACTGGAGTGAGTTTATGGGCTTCAGAGATAGCCTTGAGCATGACCAGTTGAGTATCACATGGAGAACAGTGCTGGTAAAAGTTGTATCCCAAATAGTATTGAAAGTTTTAGAAACTGCTTCCAAAGCTGTGATTTACCCTGGTCCAACAGAGCTGTTTTACGTGTGTGTAATCTTAAACACTCCTGTTGCATCCTTGCATGAGAAACTCTCAAGGCTTTTTGCAGTAGAAGGCTGATTTTCTGCCTTGCTTTACATGCAGGAATCAGGGACAGGATGACCCAGGTGCCCCAGCCCTCAGACCACACCGACCCTGGAGTGTGCCAGGAATAACCAATAAATTATATGCTCCTGTGAGAGCACAGGTCCAACATCATTCCTCCCGCTGGATCTAGTGGTGCTGCCTACTGCCAGCCTGCTCCATGAGGGATGATTTGCTCCAAGCTTATGGGTGACTGGGTAGAGTCCCTACGAGCCATTTGGGAATCCTCAGCCTCATCAATGCCTTGGTGGGAGTCTCTACAGATCACAGAAGCACAAAATCCCAGAGTGGTTGAGGTTGGAAGGGATCTCTAGAGATCATCTAGTGCAACCCCTGCTCCAGCAGGGACACCTAGAGCACATGGCACAGGGTGGCATCCAGGTGGGTTTGGAAGATCTCCAGAGAAGGAGACTCCACAACCTCTCTGGGCAGCCTGTTCCAGGGCTCTGTCACCATCACAGTAAAGAAGTTCTGCCTCACATGGAGATGGAACTTCCAGTGTTTCAACTTGCGTCCATTACCCCTTGTTCTTTCACTGGCCACCACCGGGAGTTTGGCCTCGCCCTCTCTGTATTCACCAGTCAGGTATTTGTAGATATTGATCAGATCTCCTCTTAGTCTTCTCCAGGCTAAACAGGCCCAGCTCGCTTAGTCTTTCCTCATATGACAGACACTCCAGTCTCTTAATCACCTTTGTTGCTCTCTGCTGGACCCTCTCTAGAAGGTCCATGTCCCTCTTGTCCTGGGGAGCCCAGAACTGCCCCCAATACTCCAGGTGCAGCCTCACCAGAGCTGAGTAGAGGGGCAGGATCCCCTCCCTCAACCTGCGGGCAACGCTCCTCCTGATGCAGGCCAGGATCCCATTGGCCTTCTTGGCCATGAGGGCACATTGCTGATTTGTTGATTTGTCTGGATTTCCCATCAAAGCGGTGCAGCTCTTGAACAAGTCACCAGAAAGCTTGAGCGGAAACCCAGTCATTGGGGATTTCCACAGTTTGGTTGCACAAAGTCATGGTCACCTGGACCTAGTGTTAGGGACAGTCCTGCTGTGAATGAGGGAGCAGGACTGGAGACGCAGGTCCCTTCCCACCAGCACTGCTGGGCCCTATGATCTGCTTCAGGGCCTGCGGGCAAACATTTTGAGCAGTTTATGTCCCATTTCACACCTCTCACAAGAGGTCTTTGGGGCTGGATAACACCTCTCTGCATCTCTGGGAATCAACTGAGAGACGAGGCCGCATCCTGCCCTGCCATCCAGCCAACTGTCGGTCCAACTCAAACAACATCCGAGCCACAGTTTAGCAGCAGTGAGTGTAAATTTCCTATGAAAAGTTGAATTACTTGCCACATAGAAGCACTAACATGTTTTGCAATCAGTACAGTAGGACCTGGGCAGACACTCACACACCTTTGCACCACGATAAGGAGAATATTATTACCCTGCTAGTGGCCTGGCTAGATAAGCATTTTTGGGCGGGCAGTCTGCATTTTTTTTCAAGCTCTCCTTTGGTTACACCACTAACTCCAGATGACCTTCCCAAGGAACTAAGCTTCTTTTTATTTAAAACCACAAGGAGCAATGGAGAGTTTAGGTAAAGACCACGCTTACTCGGACCCTTCCCTGCCACCTTCTGCATCCTCTGAGGAATACGCTGTGCCAGGTAATGCCGAGACCGCCCCTAACTCGGACTTTTGAAGAGTTAATATTCCTTGTAATTAGTGGCTTGTAAAGAAAGAGTTATTAATTTCAGGCTGATGCTTGGGGAGTGGTGGACACACATTCAACTGCAAAAATCCGTTTTTTTTTTTTTTTTTTTTTTCTATATTGTATTCCAGGACCTATAAAAATATTTTCAACTTGGATAAAATCCATCCACCACTGTCAAAATAGCCTGTAGACTGGCAATACAGTTTCATTGTTCTTCTGGCTGGAAGGATTTATTTCATTTCACCTCTGTACCTTTGTGCATTTTAGCTAGGTATTTTTCATCAGGTTGCTGACGTTTTAGACTTTTTAGGTCTTTCCTGCCTAGTGCTGGGAGGTGACAGGAAGCTTCGGGGCAGCTGCTGGATTGCACTCCTGGACATGTTAGAAATGAATGAGGGGTGTTTTCCAGATGTGCAAAACCAATTTGCTCCGGATGGGTTGGGAAGGAGACTTACTGCAAGCATCTAAAACTGCTTTTTTCTTTCTTTCTTTCCTTTTTTTTTCTGCTCTCTAGTCATTTTGAAAGAGAAAGGGGGCAAGTTTTGCCTGCACAGGGATGTGCAAGGGATTAAGTGGTTAAACTTGTGCAAATCCTGCTGCCGGGACTTGCAGCCACCTCTTCCCAGGCAGCTTCCTGCCTTTTGCTGCGTGGCTGGAAAAGTTATTTCCTGCCGGCTGTGCCCGGGACATCTCTGACACTGCTTTGCACTGCGGAGCAGCCTCCATTGGGGGAATATTCACCCGGCTGCGTGTCGTGCAGCTCAAGTGCAGTGGTTTTCGCTTCCAAAACTGACACCTTCTCTGATCGTATGGAGGCACCTCTGCCAGGGCTAAGAAGCTCTGTGCATGTTGTGGCCCTCACGTCTGTACTGTGCCCTGTTGTGTCCCTTCTCTTTGGGCCAGCGAGACTGAAGGTTTTGGTGTTTCTTTTTTTTTTTTTTTCTGTGAGAGGAGCTGTTTTCTCTTGCAAGACTTTGGTGTGCTCAGAGTAAAGGGGGCTCCTGTAACAGAGAGCTGTACGAATGCCAACAATAAAACAACAGAACAAAGAGACAAGACCACAATGGAGGATTGCTTTTGTTGTGGTGGTGGTTGTTGTTATTATTAGACAGCATCCGGAGCACTGTGAATAGATTTTGGCAGCTCAGGACAAGGACAAAAGCAAAATTAAATGGTCCAGAGCAGGGCCACCAAGGCTGTAGAAGGGTGAAGAATGTAATATACAAGGGGATGCCTTTAAATATAAAGGAAATTTTCTCACTGTGGGAACGGCGCAGGATCAGAGGGGTGTCTTCCAGATCTTCACTGGGCTCCTATTCTTAGCTTTCCTCTTTCCTATCTCATGCTATAAGAACAGGCTCTTATCAAAGCTAATACAAGCATCTGGGACACAAGAGCTCCAGTCCCAGCTCAGCCTTGGGAAACCATGTCACTTTGCCAGCTATCCCAGCTGGACAAGGTCAGGGCAAAATGACAATCCTGTGCTGAGACGAGCTCGTATTTTAGTGTGAGCTGAGGCTCTTCGTGGAAGGGAAGGAGCTGAATAGGATTACATTTGTGAGCAGCAGGTAGTAGTTTTGTTGCTTGTTCATTGTGTGTGTTTTGCTGAAACTCTGAAAACCTGTGCTGTCATGATTTCTTTTGTGGGAGTATATGTGTGGGAAGATTCCCCTCTCCCTCCAGGCTCCAGGGGAGTGTTATTCCTACCGAACAATGCCCTTTGTCTAAAGGGAATGACTTCATACTACCTCATCTAAGTCAGGTCTTTATTATCACAAGCTGGAGTCCAAACTAGAAAATTGAGGGCTGTCTAGATTAGAAACCTCAAGGCCTATTACCAGATGGTCATGGATGTTGTCTGCAAGTTCCAGGACATGCAGAGAAATTTGGAATGGGCCTCAGTGAAGTCCAGGCATTTGTCCAGCTGAAGGTGGCTGAGATGTCTCTTGCGTCAAGGAGCCGCTTGCCACCTTTATTAGCCTAGATGGACAGACTTAACTTAGGTTTCTGAAGGCATCTCACATAACTTGGGTACCTGGGGCCCTAGAGGTGAAGAATTATCTTGCAACCTGTGCTGATGTGTGGCTGAGGAATTTCATGGTGCCCTCATGCCTCGTCTGCCCCAGCTCCTGATAGTGATGAGCTCCTGCGGCGGCAGCAGCAGGAGGAAAATGACCACAAAGAAGCTGGAGTAACTTACAGCACAGGTGCCTGGAGCTTAGCATGGAGTGTCATTTGCTCCTACCTGCTGGTGCTGCTTTGGCAGTGCAGTTCCCCAAACTGCTGTTTACCAAGACCTGCTTCATGACAAAAAAGAGCCTAGAGTCTGGTCACCTGGGTCAGCAGCCAGGGAGGGATCATTTTTTGCCTTGGCCAGGATGTCGTATTAGCACACATTTTGTTCTTGCAGATGTCATCATCACGCGCCGCTTGAGAGACCGGGAGTTGCTCCGGAAAAGAAAAGCAGAAGCCCAGGAGAAAGACTCAATTCAGTGGGTTCTGGGGTAAATTTTACTGACACCACGGAGTCATTTTATTCTACACCTAACCTATGCCCAGACACAGCAGCCTAGTAACTCTGTGCTCAAGGACAGA